>NC_142038.1:15759128-16059128 GCF_982192425.1 Myodes glareolus | reverse complement strand
TATTGAGTCTTCACGTATCTGAAAACAGTACTCTCCTTTCAGAAGCCTTGTGTTTAACAAGGATTTGTGGTATGTTCCTGTTTTTACTCCCACCCAAAACCTATTCAACTCTTAAATATTAAAATATTTTACTGTGTTATAAAGTAATACTAATGGATGTTCAGTGTATCCAAATGTATCCAGAGTCAGGTAGAAAAATAGTTTACTTTGATGCAAATATGATGAAGGAATTAATTAGAACAAAAGTATTATATAAGTGAAAGGTATGAAGCCAGATTCAGTACCACTGGTTTGGTCCAATGGGAATAGATGATCTTACTATATCCCAGCCTATTATGAAAGGGGGCTAAGACAAAAAACAAACAAACAAAAAATAACCAGAAAAACAGCTAAAGCAACTCTGGCTATCAACAGTCAAGATAGCATCTCCAAGGATGCCTGAAAGGATCTTTGATGCCATTCCATGAAGGAAAAAATAAGCCAACATTAAAAACTGGCCTACTGTCCTGTCTTGTGAAGGATCTCTGAATCTCCTTCACCGAGCCATCATTCTGTAGGAGAAGTAAGGGGCAAATGAGTCTGTGCCCGGGCTGTTATCATCCATGAAGTTGTCAAATGTTCTTCAAGTGCTTTCTATAGATGGGGACATGTTCCAGGAAAAAAAATCACTTATATCAAAATAATAAAAACCATTAAATAGATCAAAGAGTTAGATCTATGCTGTATGCTGTGGTTCTTAGGAAAGCAGGCAGAATTCAACACTGGTGACTAATAAACAACTAACAAATGCAAATTCTAAAGCTCTTACTTTACAATACTGAACCAGAAACGGAGAAAGGGGCCCAGATGACTGTGTTTTGCGAACTCTCACAATGATTCTGATGCAGACTCACCTTAGCAAAGGACTATAAAAGCCTTTACAAGTGGAAAATAAAAAGCATACATAATTTCTTGTGAAAAATGATCATTCATTCAGAAGAGACCACCAATAGAAAAGCATATTGTATTTCCCCACTAAAACAGTATTAATTTCATATATGGCAGCTTATTTATAATTTTTTAACCTGTAGAGATTTTTCTGAATATCCATTATAATGGACTTGGGCAATGACAAAGAGATTTCACAAAACCCAGCTCTCTCTTTCGGAAATCAGACTAGTGGAATTAATAATTAGTCTCTTGCTATGCCTTTATTCTTCATCTCATCTCGGGCATTTGTTTAATATGTTTTTAGTTACTGTTCATTAAATTGAGATGACCCATCAGTAATGAAATGACTGCTGGTTCAACTTATTGATTTTAAATGAAAATTTGCCAGTATTTTCCATTCATTACAATATAATGTCCTATTCTATTTTATTGAAATTTTTCTATAGTAAAATAAAAAAGGCGAACACTCTGTTGATTAAATATTAATCCCAAAGGGAATTGTAAGAGCTACGGGAATTAATATTGAACCACCGAGCCATTTCCTAATGAGGTTAGAGATGTTCTGGCCACCTCAGGACTAAATCACAGGGCAATGTTAAGGAACTAACAATCTTTTATTAATTAACCTTCAGGTTTCCCTTGTAAAGGGGTCAAGAATGACGGTTGGAGGAACAAGTTAGCATAACGTAACTCTGGGAATCAGCATCCTGTGCGAAACCCCATTTCCAGGAAAATGGGAGGGAATAGCCATCCTTTACAGTTTATTACCTAGTTTATTCAAACTCTTGGAGCTCATGTCTTTTCAGGGATAAGAGTTGGTTCTCAGGATTGTTTTACTGTTATTGAAGTTCATAGGCAGGCAGGTAGTAATTCACTGTGCTACAGATGAACATGAACATTAAATAATATGTAAGAATGATAGCGTTTGTTTTCTTGCTGTTAGAAGAATGAATACACAGGGAAGTCTGGCAAGGGCTCAGTTGGCATGGAAACACAAACTCCATCAGCCTCAGTGGCGGTGGCTTGAAATTTTGGACAATGATTTCCCAACCCGTAGAGGGCAATTCTCTTCCTTTCTCAGAATACACTGAAAGTTGGTTGCCTACCTCCTCCTAAGTAGTTGATTAGACCCCGGTAGATACTGTAAGGAATAATTTCATATTGCTTGTATGGAAGTAAAGTCTGACTTATATGAACTATAAAAATATCTAGAGTTAATGCCTAGTCTATGAGAAATCTAAGATCTCTGAATCATGGGTATATTGTATTGATATACCAGGCAAAGCACAAAACAGATGGAATAAAACGTACAAGAACTCAGGAAAAAATTTGTCCATAGCAAATGTAGTACTCAAAATCTGAGGAAATAATCTTGACTCTGAGGTTCCGGGATAATAAGAGAAGCTTCTGTCCCGACTGAGCTGAACCTAGGTAGGAAGAAAAGCTCAGCTAGCTTCTCTACTGACTGTTGGGAGCTGCTGCAGGGTGTTTACTCAGCCCACTAGCCTACCCATCTGTTAACTCTTCTCCAGATGTTGCCACTGATCTGAGTATCTGTACCTTTCCTAAAGTGATGAGGGGAAATGTTCTTTTATCCCTTTGATGATGGTTGCAACAGCACACAGCCCAATAAGCCACCTAAACCATAGCCCACATGCCTCGCGATGCTGCAGGCAAAGCCCGAGGCTTTTCTCACAGACTGAAATAGTTCACTGCTGGTCTCAGGAGTTTGGTTGTTATTCACCATGATTGCTTGGTGAATAACAGTATCATTGTCTTCAGAATCGATAAATGTCTCTTTCCTGGTCAATAGAAGATTTCAATCCAAACATCGGGATACAAAGTTTTGATCTCTATTTCGCCATTCCCACCATAACATGCCTGTCCTTAATTGTGGTGGTACCCTCTCCAAGCCCCGGTGGGTAGCCTTGATGAACAGAAAATAAACACAAAAGATTGTTGTCTGTTTAACTGCCTCAGTAACCTTGGCTCACCCTGCTGATGGATGTCCTACGGTTTTGATTTTCCCTCTTCTGTTTCCTTGGGTATTTTATTTCTGATGAGTTACCCCCAGGCTGAGTGCCTGAGAATTGAAAGGAGGATAGTATGGTTCTCAAAGTGAGTTTCCAATCTGTCAAATATCATCACAGCTCTCAAAATTTTTCATCAACTATTTTAAAACAAACCTTCACTAGCAACATCTCATTCTGGCTTCCTTCTGCTTGATGCTGTTGGCTTCAACCCAAACCTTAGCTTAAAAACCATTACTATTAGGAATCCTGGAGTTTTTGTGCTTGCCAGAGTTTACTGGAAAACAGTGTCAATTATACTGAGCTCAGCACATGTATTTATCGTTGCAAGAGTGCTTTGGGATGTTGCAAGAAAAAATTCTTGAGGTCTAGCCTCTAAAATATCTGTCTTTGATTCTGGCTCTATGTTTTGAAAAAACAAGAAAAATAGTTACAAGAAATTATCTAAAAAAATAAAACTTAGAAGTTGTTGCCACATCAGCCTCTTGGTATAGACCCAGAGTTCACTTAGTCTTTTTCCAGAGTCTTTTTAGCCCATATTCATTCTTTTGGATCTCTACCAACCAGCAGAATTGCATTCTGCCAGGGATCATAGCTACCTCACTAGGTTGGTACTCAAATGAGAGTGTCCTTCAACACCCTTCATAGAAGCAACTTCTTGTTATAAATGGTAATTAACACAGACACTCACAACTCAATAGTATACAGTCTGATCAACTGTGGGGCACTCAATCCAAAACAGGATATCCTTGCAATCTCCCTCCCACAAGGTTCTGAGATCTATGTTGAAGAAGAGGCGGAAAGATGGGAACATCCAGAAGTGGTGAATGACTTTAAGGAACTAGCTTTTTCCAAGCACGGCAGGACTGATGCACATATGAACTCACTGAAACTGTAAAAGCACATACACGACCTACACAGGATCAAACCAGACAAAATTTCAGCACTGAAAATAGAGAAGTAGACACAAAATCCCCTTCTGGCCAAGAAAATCTATTTGTAATTAGTACCAACTGCCAAAGGGAACATCTATTTTCTCAAATGGCATGGCACTGAGTATGTCCACCAGACTCTGTCTACCCCATGGCAAGACCCACATGCAGAAGAAGTTGACTAATACAAGATGGGCTCTGTATTTTTGTTTTGTTTTGCTAAATTTTGTGCTGTTGGATTTTTATCAGCTCATTTATTTGGGTGGTTTTTTTTTGCTTATTTTTTGAGTTGGGGGAAAAGATGAAGTTAGGTAAATAAATGGGGAAGTGGATCTGGGAGGAGTTGGGAGGGGAGAAATATTATTTAGTATATTGTGTAAAACATTTAAATGAAAGGATAAAAGTAAAAAAAAAAGAAACTGGTGTTATATGATAGGGCACCAATTGGGTATATTCCCAAGAGTGGAATTGATGAGTCCTGAGGGAGGTTGACTCCCAGTTTCCTGAGAAACCGCCACACTGATTTCCACAGTGGCTGCACAAGTTTGCATTCCCACCAAAAATGGATGAGTGTTCCCCTCACTCCACATCCTCTCCAGCATAGGCTATCATTGGTGTTTTTGAGTTTAGCTATTCTGACATGTGTAAAATGGTATCTCAAAGTTGTTTTGATTTGCATTTCCCTGATCGCTAAGGAGGTTGAGCATGACCTTAAGTGTCTTTTGGCCATTAGAAGTTCTTCTGTTGAGAATTCTCTGTTCCTATCAGTACCCCATTTTTTAATTGAGTTAATTAGAGTTTTAGTGTCTAGTTTCTTGAGTTCTTTGTATATTTTGGAGATCAGATCTTTGTCTGATGAGGGGTTGGCGAAGATCTTCTCCCAGTCGGAAGGTAGCCTTTTTGTCTTACTGACAGTGTCCTTTGTTTTACAGAAGCTTCTCAGTTTCAGGAGTTCCCATTTATTCATTGATTCTCTTATTGTCTGTGCTACTGGGGTTCTACCTAGGAAGTGGTCTCCTGTGCCTATATCTTGTAGACTACTTCCCACTTTCTCTTCTATCAGGTTCAAAGTGGTCAGATTAATGTTGATGTCTTTAATCCATTTGGGCTTGAGTTTTGTGCATGGTGATAGATATGGATCTACTTTCATTCTTCTACAGGTTGACATCCAGTTATGCCAGCACCATTTGTTAAAGATGCTTTCCTTCTTCCATTGTATACCTTTAGCTTCCTTGTCGAAAATCAGTTATTCATAGGTTTGTGGGTTAATATCCGGGTCTTCTATTTGATTCCATAGGTTGACTTCTCTGTTCTTATGCCAATACCAAGCTGTTTTCAATACTGTAGCTCTGTAATAGAGTTTGAAATCAGGGATGGTTATACTTCCAGAGCTTCCTTTATTATATAAGATTGTTTTGGCTATCCTGGGTTTTTTGTTTTTCCATTTAAACTTGATTATTGTTCTCTCAAGTTCTGTGTAGAATTTTGATGGGATTTTGATGGGGATTGCATTGAATCTATAGATTGCTTTTGGTAGAATTGACATTTTAACTATGTTGATCCTCCCAATCCAAGAGCAAGGGAGATCTTTCCAATTACTGGTGTCCTCTTCAATTTCTTTCTTCAAAGACTTAAAGTTCTTGTCAAAGAGGTTTTTCACTTCCTTGGTTAGAGTAACCCCAAGATATTTTATGCTATTTGTGGCTATCATGAAAGGTGATGCTTCTCTGATTTCCCTCCCTGCTTCTTTATTCTTTGTGTATAGGAGGGCAACTGATTTTTTGGAGTTGATCTTGTACCCTGCCACATTACTAAAGGCGTTTATCAGCTGTAGGAGTTCTTAGGTAGAGCTTTTGGAGTCGCTTATGTACACTATCATATCATCTGCAAATAACGAGAGTTCATAGCTGCACTATTTGTAATACCCAGAACCTGGAAACAACCTGGTGCCCCTCAATAGAAGAATGGTTAAAGAAGGTTTGGAACATATACACAATAGAGTTTTACTCAGCGATAAAAAACAATGACATCTTGAATTTTGCATGCAAATGGATGGAAATAGAAAACGCTTTACTGAGTGAGGTAACCCAGACACAAAAAGAGGAATATGGTATGTACTCACTCATAAGTGGATTCTAGCCATAATTAAAGGTCTTTGAGCCTATAATTTGTGATCCTAGAGAAGCTAAATAAGAAGGTGAACCTGAAGAAACTCATATAGTTATCCTCCTGGATATTGGAAGTAGACAAGATTGCCAGGCAACCTTGGGTGCACGGGGGTGGGGGGGGAGTGGGAGGGTAGAGGGATGGATGTGGAAGGAAGGGGAAATGGTTAGAGAGAAGAGAGTATGGGAGGATTGGGGAAAGCTTGGGGGGATAGGTTGGGAGGATGGAGGAAGGATGGATATGGGAGCAGGGAGGTATATATCTCAACTAAGTGAGCCATTTTATGGTTTGCAAGAGACTTGATTCTGGAGGGGTTCCCAGGCCCAAGGAGAGGTCCCCAGATGGTTCCCTGGGCAGCAGAGGAGAGGGTGCCTGAACTGGCCTTGGCCCATAACCAAACTGACAAATATTTTGCATATCACTATAGAACCTTCATCTGGCGATGGATGGAGATAGAGACAGAGACCCACATTGGAACAGTGGACTTAAATCCCTAGGTCCAAATGAGAAGCAGAGGGAGGGAGAACGTGAGCAAGGAAGGCAGGATCAGAGAGAACTTTCATCTAATGATGGATAGAGATTGAGACAGAGACCCACATTGGAGCACTGGACTGAGCCGCCAAGGTCCAAATGAGGAGCAGAAGGAGGGAGAACATGAACAAGGAAGTCAGGACCGTGAGGGGTGCATTCACCCACTGATATAAGGGGACTGATCTAATGAGAGCTCACCAAGGCCAGCTGGACTGGGACTGAATGAGCATGCCATCAAACCAGATTCTCTGAATGTGGCTGACACGGGGACTGTCTGAGAAGCCATTGATAATGGCACTGGGACTTGTTTCCTCTGCATGTACTGGCTTTTTGGGATCCTGGTCTGTTTGGATGCTCAGCTTCCTAGACCTGGAGGGAGTGGGGAGGAACTTGAATTTCCCACAGGGCAGGAAACCCTGACTGCTCTTAGGACTGGAGAGGGAGGAGGAGAGGGAGTGGGGGGAGTGGGAGGGTAATGCAAGGAGGGGTGGAAGTGGAAATTTTTATAAATTAATAAAAAAAAGAAACTGGTGTCATTCAACACCACACAAGAAAGGCAGGGATTGTAAAAATGGGTGATCCATTTGAACCCATCTTACTGATGCTAGGGTTTAGAATTTAACTTCTCACAGTGCACTTGTTTTAACCCATAGTCTGATAAAATGTGCAGAATCCAGCCAATGAGGCATTCTTTCTAAGATGTCATCGGCAGAGTGTTGGGAAGAGTGCTGGGTGGCACAAACAAGCAGTGTCGATTAAGAAGTGTGTCACGGATCGAAAACTCAAATACACACTGGGGAAACAAGACTAATGTGAAAATCATGAACCTGAATCTGGCAGGGCTTTAAAAGATAACGTAGTCCAGTAATTTTCAATGTTGGCTGCATATTAGAAACCAGGAAATTGGACTGTTTGGAGATAAGCCATCTGTATTGTTTTTAAAAACTCCCTGGAGTGACTTTTAACATGTAGTTCATTTTGAGAACCACTTTTCTAGAACAGTAGTTTTCTCAAACTTTCAGATTTTCTAGCGGAGTTTGCCAAAACATAGAGAATCATCAACCCTAGAAATCTGGATTGAGTAGTTCTTGGGTGAGAGCCATAAATCTTCAGTTGTAACAGGTTCCTGGCATGAGTGATCTGGAGACCTTACCTTCATATCTTCACCTGAGCCACTAGGCTTCAAACTTTATTGTGTAAAGATGGATATGGACGTTAAAACTGAATGCTGTGCCCTGTCCTCTAGAGTTTCTGGTTTGAGAATTTGCATTTTAATGAGATACACTAATCAAGGTCATTCAAGGATGAGATAGTGCATTTGGGAGATACCTGTTGTTTTCAACTCTACGTGTGCATCATCACACTGGATTTCCACATTGTTCTATTTTTTTCTGAAGAAAGAACTATGGGTTCATTGACTGCTATAGATGAGCATCCCATACCCTCATTTCGTAGACGAGGATACTCAAGTTAGAAACTGTTATAAATTGATCCTAACTTCGTTAGTTTCAAGGATAGCCTGTGCCACACTACCTATCTCATAGCAAGAGCCTAGATAGTAATTTTGAGAAGAAAAAGAAATGGAAGTCACTGAGGAGATGACTAATTTAATTCCTTTTTAAGTTTATCTACCATTGATCTGATTTTGCCATCTACAATCCAATAAAGACAAACAGTTTTCCAAAGTTACAGAGAAAATTAACAACCTTCTAAGATTAGAGAAGATTCTAAAGAATAATGGCATATCCACCCTAAATTTTCATACTAGAGGTAAGAGGCCATCTGTAGTGCATAGTTTTATTTCAGTGCTGCCAAAGATTGTAGGTTATAAGTTAACCTTATGGCTTTTCTATTTTACAATCTTATTTTCTCAGTCTTTCTGTATTTTACACACAAATTTGAGTATCAGTATGTCATTTGAGATAATGTAACACACCAAAATAAGTAATCTACTACCACTGAGTGTAAATACAGCATTTATCAGCAATCTAGAAGAGGCTGTATTGTAGCAAGCTCCTTTCACACATATAAGCAGAACTCGTAAAAACTCTGTAAACTACTTCAAAAACATGATTTAGTAAACAGATTCCATTGTTCATTCGCATTGTTTTAATTCTTGTCCCACTAAATTGAACAGTTTGTAAGGTAGAAGTGTATTAAGCTTGTACATCTCCTGCCCTTTTCACTAGGCATAAATAAAATCTGCAGAAGACTTAACTACAATGTTTCAGCTAGATCTTATGTGCCATCCTCATTTAAAAGCGTCGACATGTGTCAATAAAGCCTTTAAGTTTCCTAAATGATTCAACTGCTTTTTTTTAACACGATGGCGACTCATGCAACTGTCACCCTTACGGCACAGATGGAGAAGTTGGGTTTTGTTTTGTTTTATATATTAGGCCGAGTAGTGGAATATTTCAGCTTCCTAAATTGTATACAAAAAATTCCAAGGCAATTAATTATTCTACCAGGCATCTACCAGCCACTTAACAAGAGTCTGTCACTGACTCTAAAGCATCCATAGTTGACAGAGCAGATTTTAATTTGCACAAAACTGAATGTGCATGCGTGTTCCAACTACCAGGCAATATGTATGCTTCATAAAGCATATTTGATTTTGACTTACTGGGGTTTATGCCAAGAATTTGGGGAGTTGAACTGTTGACACATAGCACCATGTTGCCAGCCTTAAAGTTGATACACAGATTTGAGTCTGGCATTAGCTGTCCCTGTGGAGCCATCCCACACACATTCCCTTGTCATGCATCTGTAATGCATTTTCTAATGGCTGGGTGAAAAAAGCAGCCAGATCTTATGGTAGAGCAATCATATTAAGTAGATTCCACACAGCCATACCTTAGTAAAATATGATATATGCCGAAATGTAGGAGAGTTGCCTAATCATGGCAGTATATTCAAATGCAACATGGCACCCATTGGATTTCAACCAGTGTCTTTGTTAAATAATCTAAATATTTTAATTCCATCTAATCACTCCTCATGCAAGAAAAGCATTTCAATCTAGGGAGAGCATCAGTGTAAGTCAAGCTTTTGACATTCAGTGACAACCAGTTGCCAAACTATGCTCAGGAAGAAAGATTAGGAGAATGCAGAATATAATATGTACTCACTCTTAAGTAGACAATAGACATAAAGCAAAGGACAACCAGCCTGCAGGCCTCAACTCCAGAGAACCTAGGTAACAAAGAGGACCCTAAGACAGAAAAATATGGAGTAACCTCACAAGGGGAGAAAAGATGAGAACTTCTGAATAAATTGGAAGCATGGAGGACAGGGGAGAGAGTAGAAGGAGGGGAGGAGTCTAGAAGGAGAGTGTGAAAAGAATGTAAAGCACATTCCTATGCAAACAACTAAAATTAGAAGGATTTAATTTAAAAATTAAAGAATACAGAAAGCTATGGGAGACAATTGTGTTGCTTGGTCTGTTTGTGGGGTCCCTGGCAATGGGATCAGGATTTATTCCTGGTACATGAACTGGGTTTTTTGAGCACATTCCTTAGGGTGGGATGCCTTTTTCAACCTTGATGCAGAGGGGAGGGGCTTGGTCCTGCCTCTACTGAATGTACCAGACTCTTTAACCTCCCCATGGGAGGCTTTATGCTTTTGGAGGAGTGGATAGTGGAGGGAAAGGCGGAGGCGGGAGCAGGAGGACGGATGGGAGGGGAAATTGCAGTTGGTATGTAAAATAAATTAAATTTTTTTTAAATGCAGAATGTTCAGCTCTAAATGGTACCATTCACCCTTCTCTCAAGACTTGGAGTCATTGTGGCAGAGGGAGTATAAGGAGTATAAGACCCAGGAGTAGTGAGGACCAAAAGGAAGCTGTCTTCTGAACCAGCCCGGTAGTTGTACAAAGAATTCATGAAGGAGGTGACAGCATGCACAAGTCCATGTCAGATGAAAACTGGTCACCTAATCCACACCAAGACCTGGGTGGGGTTAGCTACCGGCAAGTGTCAGGTGCTGGGAGAGGGACAGAGTTTTTTCCATGGGTATCACCACTGGGAAGATGGCCAAGCTCTTGTGGAAGACCATATATCTAAAGATATTTGGACAACACGAATTTGCCTTCATTGGGTGAAAGAAAAACAATAGCAAAATACACAAATTTGGATGGGTATGAAGAGTGGTTTGTTGAGAGGAGTTGGAGAAATGGATTTAATGTGTTCAAAAATGTTACACAATCTCTCAAAATGTTAATGAAAGAAAAAATAAAAAGAAACAAAGCTGATAAGGAACCTTATCATAGCCCTCAGAAGGAAGAATCAGGAAGAATTCTTCATCCCTGACAGCCCTTAACTTCCTACAACTCCGTCCTCATGTCCAATCATTCCACCTCCTTGAATATGTTCAAACTGAGCGTTTATATCAGAGGCTTAGATTTGAATCTCTATTTCCTGCTCAACTCTATGTACAATGGCTTGCCTTAAAAATAAACAGTCTGAGTTTAAGTATGTTGACCAATGCTTGTAATGCCAATGCAGAGGCAGGCAGGTTTCTGTAAATTTAAGACCAGCCTGGTCTACAGAGTGAGTTGCAGGACAGTCAAAACTGTTAACACAGAGAAACCCCACCTTGAAACCTCCCCCCAAAAAATGCCTGGTTTTGGAGACTAGGACTATAATGATGAAGAACCATTTCAGGGTCCCTCTCATTTCCAATTGGATTCAGGTTTCATGTCAGGGCAAAGAAAAATCTATGGGAAAGATGTCAAGAGCTTACAAATTGACTTTGCCTCTCATAAACTGTTATACCACCTCCAGAAATACACACCCTAATCTTCAAACTTCTGCTCCTTCATCTTCCAAATGGAAATATTAATTTAAATTATTTATTTAATTTAATATTTTTTGAATCAAACAGCAACATAGGTGTAACACAGAAGCCTTCAAAGATATATAATGCTCCTCCATATGAATGCATCAACATGTCACATTAAGTTAGTCTACTCTACCACAGACTGAATGGGATCATGATAAAAGACTCATGAAGGAGGAAACATTGTCAAACAGGGTAAGACAGGCAATGACAGTGACTTCTCACTTCATATGATATACTATGCTTTGCTAAAGGAACAGTAATACTGAATACTGTCAGGGGTTTCAGACTTCACTGAGGCAGAAACAAAGGGACACAAGGAATAACCAATATTTTGGGCTAATGTAATAGGGGACCATTATGCTATGACAGTTGATGTGAAAGAAGATTTTGTTGTTATTTTTTTCTGATCATGTTGGTACACTGCTTTCCACTGCGTCTCTACCGTTTCCATAAATTTAATCATGAGCTGATGACACCTGGGTCTCTGCATGTTACCCAACCATGTAAGTATAGAGTCACTCTGCTTATTAGCAAGAGGAAATGATGCCACTGTGAAATCTGATCCACACTAAAATAAGCAAACTTCTTTCTTCTATAACTCTTCGTGGAGAGGGGGGAGCCCAATGACTGCAACTAAATCAGAATGCCTGTGGCAGGGTGGTCTAATTATGACTGTGGAAGAGTTGCCCAGGATCCCAGGACTGCCACACACACAGCTGTCCCTCCTTTACACACCCTGCTGTGCTCCCCTAAGGATTGGCAGAGGCTGCTTGGAAAGGCAGTGTTGTTTCCCAGCAGGAGGAGCCTTGGAAATAGATCTGCCTACCTTCAAAGACTGTGCAATCACTGCTATTCTCACTACTACTGAGAAACTGGGTAAACTAGAAATAAATGCATGGAGTTGAAGTCTGCTGGGGAGTCAATAACTTGAAGGTCTGGTATAAGAGTTTCATAGATGGAAGAGTTTCCAATTAACATCTTTGCTCTTGGCTTTTCTGTGTCAGGGAAAAAGGACAGAAACTAGGAGGGAAAAAAAATCCTATACCCAAATCCTACATCCATCATGTAGCAGAGCTATGTATGACTTGGGACATATTATAATGTCTCCATCTCTTTATCTATACATAAAAAAACTTGGCTAATTATACCCTTGTTTAGATAGGAAGCAACTTATGTGACATGTTAACACAGAGTTCAGCAACCCAAACAAAAGGCTTTGCTGAAGTTCTCTTACAGACAAAGCTGCTTTCATTCATTATTAAATATATAGGAAATAGCCATGGAAAACTGTATTTTTGTAAGAAAATTAGTGTCATTTATAAAGGAGCAAGGTTCATTGGTGGTGGTGCAATTTGTGGCCATGGGACAGTTATGTGGTAGAGCTTAGTGAGTCAAAATTCAAGTCTTGAGAGTTAGGTTTGTGAGCTGTAGTTTCCAAGGACCCAATCCAATGAAATATTCACACCACATTTCCAAAGTTTAGAGCTGGAATCCTGTTTTGAAACGTCTTTTCCTCACACACATGGAAAGTTGCCTTCTCTAGAAGCTTCGGTGTATGAAGGACAGCAGAGAAGTGTCTTACTGAAGTTCATGAAACAAGCTGGTGACAGGAGCAGTAGGTGGCTATAACCATTCTAGGGCTCCCTGCCAGCAAGGCCCATTAAACTCTGCCCAGAGCTATGAAGAGTCCTTCACACAGATGACCAGGTAAATGGTGTTCTCACCAATGTGCCCACCATTGTGCACCTCATAAAAATGACCCCTGCAGAACATCCTCCAGAACGAACGAGGTTGCATTCTAAGTGGAAAAATACGAACATATTTAGGGTGGGGAGTGAAAATAGTTATGTAGTTTTTCTTTTAAATCTGCATATTAAGTCAGTTTTTACAAGTATATAATACTTCATATATCTATAGAAAAGAGGTTCATTTGGAGTGTAATATGCTAAGATCTCATCTCTTCCTATAAAATGTTTGGACAGTGAACATTATGGTGAACTTTCACGAAGGTGCCCAAACAGATGCAGATTGAAGCATCACATTGTATATTTTAAGTATATGTTAAGTACGAAGTTGGTGTTTGTCAGTTATATTTCAATAAAAACTGAAATAAATAAAAAAGAAAATCGTTCCAAAAATAAAATGTGGGTCTCCCTTGCTCTGCATTGGAAGGATTTGAAAGGAAGTTCTCTGCTTCCTGCTGATGGTTGAGGTAACCAAACACATGGCATGCGCATGCCAAAGGAAGTTCCACTAGCACTGGGGAGAAGCAGAAGCACACATCTTGTGCTCCTAAAGGATTGGGGCATCTGCTTATTCAGGTTCCTTTTCTATCTCCTGTAATATTGGAAAATGTCTAGCCTCCATCCCCACAATATTCATTTATCTTTTGCCCTAATACTCATAATGTCATCATCTCTTGCACACCTTCAAAAGGCTTCACGAAGACGGCAGGCTGCTGGAGTGCAGGGCTTGTCATAAACACAGAATAAGATGAGGAGCCAGGAGAGCCAATGCTCTCTCAGTTAATTAAGTTTCTTTACTAGCCATGTTTGGATTCCAGTGAGATACAGCAGTGTACACCTCACTACCATCATGTCACTTCCTGTTTATGGAAATGGAGTTCAAATCCTGAGTGTTACTTGACTATAACTTATGGCGTAGGAAAAATTGCTGCTCCCCAAATGGTGTCTGGAACAACTGCTATATAGGTAATTGACTTCCTTTAAAGATGCTTGAGCGTTAGAGAAAAGTGGCTTTAACCTCTGGCCCATGCTGTGTAATTTGCATGAACTATGTGTGCATTTGGAAGGCTGTACATTAAAAAAAGCAAGGCTCTGAGAATTTCATTCCCTATAATCTTTCCCACTGGTTTCTAATACCACAACTTTATTCTCTCAATAAGCGTGGCTTAGATGCCTTTTCCTCTGTCCAACCATCTCAAATGAGATTGCCCAATAAGTATTTTCAGAAATAATATATACACTCTGGGATTTGAAACTCAAGGCTCTTCAAGCTAATTAGCTTGGTTAATTAATATATCACACCATTTCTTTCAAAACTCATTATGTTCACAAAAAGCCTATTGGACCAACAGAAAAAGAGTGAAAATAAATGACAAGGGAACTGTCATTCTGAGAAAAAAAACATAATTTGCTGATTGAAAAGCTAATATAAGGATTATTAAAAATTCCCTAGTGACTCTCCAGCATGGAATCTAAATTTAAAGTCATTTTGAAAACAAAACTGAAAGTTATATCTCTGTTACATCTTAGAATAAAAATGGAACACAAACCTTTGAATGTGGATTGAATAGTCTGAAGTCACTGTTAACTATCTGGATAATCTATCCAATAAAGATTAGTCTGTAATGTGAATTCAGACAGTCTTCGGTTTGTATGTGAAGGCTGCTTTATCTTCCACAGTCTCAAGTTTTCTCACTTATGAAATTGCAAAATAATATTAAACTGCTGAATGTTAACTTTACTGATTTTCAGGTACCTAAGCAATAACCTAAAAGTTTTGCGTAACGAATATTTTTAAATAATAAATGCATACAGGTTTAAAGCTTTAAATCAATGGTAGAGTCTTCATAGCTATAAGATTAATTCTCTGCACAAGTAAGAATGGGCTGGGTTAGAGAGGAAGTGGAAAGAGGCCTGAACACAAGGGGTGGTAGGAAGGAGGGGAACTATATATACATGTGGATGGATATGCATTTACATATATGCACACATGCCATTAGCATGAGCACTGACAATAAGTATTAAACGAATGGTCTTCTATACTTACAAGATAGAATTTTCTTTAGTCACATGAATAGAATATTTGAAGACAATTTTCAAGTAAACCAAACAATACAGAACACTATTTATAAATTTAAAAGTTCCTTTTTATGAATGACTGTTATGACTTGGGAGGAAAAGAAAGTGTCACCTTCATTGAGGAGCTAGGTCAAACTTTAGACTCAACTTAGTGAGTTCAAGGAATTTACATCCCTGAAAAGCTTGCTTGTTACTACATCTAATATGAAAGTCTTATCTACAATCACACATTCTCCTACGTTTAAACCATGGCTCTGATGCTGTAAGGGGACTTCTTTTGAGGCTCCATGAACTCACTGTTCCAAGAGTTTGTCATTTCGAATGAAGACTTGAGGCTAAACCATGCAACACAGCTACTCTCTGAGGACAAGGAAACAGAGCACACAGCCAAGTGCATATTCTCTGTTGGCCTCTGCATTTGCTTCTTCAGGGAAATTTAAGCAATGGTTCTGAATCATTTACATTTAATTTCCCTTTGCTCTACACATCATTTATCATCCTAGAAGGTATCTATCTAGGCTTCTAGAAAAGCCTTCTGTTTAAAAATTCTGAGCCTCTGTTCTGTGTTTCATTGTTATACGGAAAGCTGTTCTGTATAACAATGAAACTTTTGGAAATGAACTCGGGGAAAAAATATTTAATTACATTAGGTCTCTGTGACAGTGTAAGCTGGTATACGTCTCTCATTAATCCTGCTGTTTGTCTACATTCTGAGCAAAGTGGGAGGTGAAAGATCTCAATCAAAAAGAATGCAGCGGGAAAAAGAATAAGCTGTCAAAACGTGTATTTTCTTCTGGTTTAGAATTGCCTTTCATTTTTGGCTATTTCCCCCAACAAAGGAGTTAATTTATGACATAATCCCATAAAAGTGGGCACAAAAAGAAACTAGGTTTGTCTGGAAGTGGCCATTCTAGCATTTCCTGAGCAGTTATTTCTGTCCAATATGTAGTCCCCTCTACTTCAAGCCCTGCTTCAGTGACATCCGAAGAACCCTGCCAACCTTCCCTTCCGACCTCCATCCCTTTTCACTTGAGTCTCATTTTAAGTGCCTGAAAGAACCATTGGAATCCTTCTCACAAGTCCCATCGGGTTTCAGAATCACATGGGATGATGCCATCCCATTTGATAGTCAATCACCACCAAGCGTGTTTTCAGGAGTTCCCATAGGTTTGAATTATCCCTGAGATAAAGAAAAGATGAGTCACACAAAAAGTCTCTCCTAAGAGCACAGAGGTTTCTGATGACCCCTGAACTCAGGTGACATCAGTGATCAGAGCAGCTGAGGGCATCCAGGATTCCGCATAAGCCCATCGTAAAGATATCGGCAAGGAGTTTAACAGTGAAACTGCCTTCCAGCGATGAAAAGCACGTACCTTCTGATGAAAACAATCTAACTAATTAAGGTGATTTAAAAAAAAATCTTGATTAAAATAACAGCCCAAACAAATATTGAAGTAGAGAAATACGTGACTGGAAATGGGGATACCGTACCTGCTCAGAAAAGCAAGTCCAGTAGTAAGAGGCAAGATACATATAGGATTTTTCTAAATGCACAAGAGGAGGTGAGAGGAAAAGAGTACTGAGAAGAAAATGCCTGTGGAACATACACCAGAGCCAGGAGAAGGATTGCAGGGCAGTGGGGTGGAGTACAAGAGCATGACTGTAGAGCAGTGGGGCAGATGTCGGGCAGCCTAAAGTATCGGCCTGCAGTGCTAAATACCAATCACAATTTAGTACTGAAGAGGCAAACACAAATTCACACTAACTGCATGAAACACAGACAAATGGCAAATGAGGCCCTCTGGATTAATGAGATTTTAAGTATAAAATGAATCAAAGGATCATATGAATATAGTTCTGGGTCTCATGGAAATTTAGAATTCACAAAAGTCATAAGAAAAATTTTGAGATTTAATCTAATCAAAGGAATGTAAGACCTACCTGATATTAATATGACAAAATTCCATCCCTAGTATACAGCCCCAGTATAGAAATATAAAAGTAATGTAAGATGAAAGAAGCATAGAAAAAATTTCAATGAGAGATAAGATTCAGGTGAAAAAAAGCTTTCAATGAATATAATGGATAATTCACAGAATTTCCATTATGTGATAAGAATAAGAAAAAAGTAATTAATAAAAAAATCAAATTTAGAATATTAAAAGATAAAATTTAAAATATGATAGCATTCTCACCATACTTTTCAGGTAATACATGACAATGGATGGGACTCAGTAAAATGGGAAATGCTATAAATTTAGTAGGTATGCCGATATTTGCCCAATATTTCTGAAGAACAATCACTGTAAACCTGTCTGTTTGTCATACACTGATAATATTTCCGTTCTTTTAGCTCAAGAAAACTTGATTGTTAAGAGTCCTTCCTAGGGAATGAATTGGGTATATGCAAATAGACTGATTCTGAGGAGCACCAGATTCACCTCAGCATCTGGTGTGGTAGCGAAGAACTTAGAATTCTATGTGCAATACTGGGGAATATTTACATAATTCATAATACATCAGTGTGATAGACTATTGTGGCACAATTTCAATTATTTTCGTGAACATTTCCTAAGTGTAGATAAAGTAAAAACCAACAGTTCTCATTGTTGCTTGATACATTCCTGACATGTACTTTGACCACACCCAATTCCCCACTTTTCTTGAACTCTTATCCCCACTGCCCTGGTACCCCTCCTTAGTAGCCCCTTCTATTTTCATGCCTTTAAAGTTTGTTTCTGTGTTCAGAATCTTTAACACATGGAAATACTATTTTATTATAAAAAAAGCAAATTACTAACATTATAGGCAAAAAGGTTTAGAAGTCAAAATGCCTGATTTTCACACTAGCTCTGCTCCCACACAGGTATATAAAAATTGAACTTTATATAAAACTTGAATCTACCATGATTCCCACTCAGTTTTAACTGTCTGTCTCTTCTCTTAAAGTCACCATCAACCTATCTACAGGGCCAGGGCATAACCTTGTAAGTCATCCTCAATTTTTAAAATTTCTCTCACCTCCCAGGGCACACTGATCATTGTTGGCTGCCTCTGAAATATTGCTCCAAATATTTACCATTGCCATCCCAATACTAGAATATTGGATCACTTCCAAAGTAAATAGTTCTTGAAATAGTCCTTAAATTCTCCCTCTGACCTCAAGTTTATCCCAGTAGAATCATTTGCATGCATTTTTACCTTATATTCTTGATAAATGAAAAACTGGTTATATCACTTTACTACTTAAGCCATTTTAAGGCACATCTGTGTAAGACAAAACTCAGAATGTGTGTCTTAGAAAATAATATTTTAGACATGCTTGTGTATGTCTTCTTCTCTTCTCTTTCAGAACCAATATTCTTTTGATAATTTTTACTATGCAAATGAATATTTACATCATTAGATTTATCTCTTAGGAGGAAAGAGGAGAGATGTACTCACTCATTATCTTTTCTTGTCACTTGCCAATAAGAGTTCAAAAACGTATCTTCCTTTGTTCCCAGGCCACTCAAGCTCTTCTATGATCCATTAGGAGGCTATTGAATCAGTATAATTGCTTCTGACACTAGTGTTCAAGTTTAAAAATATGTTTGTACAAAATACATGCCCATGTATGTAGATAGGGTAAACACTGTTTTATGAAAGTTTTTCAGATCTATATAGGTCATTGTCAAAGGAAATTTGAAAATGTTTCAATCTGTATCATTTTATAAATAATATCACTACAACACATAAACCCTTCTGTCTATTCATTTGTCTCTTTCATCTACTGTGTGTATAAAGAAGCAAGACATGTTGAATATTCATTATTATATTCTAAATGCAAGAATGTTATAATACATGCAACACAGAGTAGCAGCCATGACATGCAATGGAAGTATACATTCATGTAGTCTGTAGTTTTACTCATTAGCTCACCCAAGCCAATAACTTGGTTCCTCATATAAATGCATTTGTCTCCTGAAAAGATTAAAGACAATTTGTGTTCTGCCCAAGGTTGGTTCAAGTTGAACTCAATGGGTCAGGGAGACAGTGTATTATATCATTTTTAACCAAAATTCCTAAGATAAATTTTCAAGAAAAATTTCTGGTAAGCTTTAACATTCTATATGAAAATGTCCTAGGAAAGATCTTATCATAACATGAGCATAATACTACGGATAAAAAACTAGGTCTAATGCATACATAGTCAGCAGGAGAGATGGGAACAAAAA
Organism: Myodes glareolus; assembly: GCF_982192425.1. Lineage (NCBI taxonomy): Eukaryota > Metazoa > Chordata > Mammalia > Rodentia > Cricetidae > Myodes > Myodes glareolus. The sequence goes on along the minus strand of NC_142038.1, from coordinate 16,039,656 downwards.
ATGCTTTCCCTGGTAAAGATAGACCTTGCAATCACAAGAAATGAGTTCAGAATCTTCAGATATGATCCCAACTTTAGTTAGAAGCCTCTGGGCCTATGGAACCCTTCACAAGATCTGAAGCAACCTCATTGATGACACAGGGACAAGGCATACAGAGCAGGACTAGAGGTCCATTAGTTTGAATACATCGAATTCATGAATGAGGCATAGCTTTACCTCGTCAGGTTCTTCCGTGTTCTTCATGCTGTTGCTTCAGTTCGAGCTACTAGAATTTCACCCTGAGCAGAGGGTGAAATTCAGGAAAGACTTAATTCTTAGAATATTTCACGAACGAATAAGGTTCTCTTTCACCAAGATAAGATTCTACCTTTAGATCAAGAAAAAAAAAAAAAGATCTTTTCTTCTCTCACTGCTCCCATCGCTCAGGCCTTAAGTAAATCCAAATATCTAGAATAGAAAAGTCTTGTTTGTTCCAAGATCAAGCTCCGACTTCAAAAGGCAATTCACAGTTTCACAGGAATAGCGCAATACAGTCCAAACAGGATTTGATTATTTTCTTAATGAAGCCCTTTAACTCATATAGTCAGCAACACTAATTGTTTTACTTAAGAAATAATTAGTGCTCCCCTTCTTCCTTGTTTAACTAATAACTCATATTCAAGCTGATAGAATAGGTTATAAGGTCACCTCTTCTCAGTGATTTTTTTGTTTTGTTTTGTTTTTAAAATTTGATCTACGTGTGTTCCATAATGGTAGGTCTGAAGCTTGAGAACAGCTCTGCTAACAACATCTGGTGAGTGCTTCAGTTGTTTCCTTCAAACTGAGAGAAGCTAAAAAAAATCTTCCTTTTCTGCTGCAGAGTAATCATAAGACCTTAGCCAACCAATGGCCTCCATTGAGAAAGAAGTGGTTCAGCCATTTCATACTTCAGGCACAAGAAAACAGAGTCTTCACAGACTCTGAGTTTTATATGCCAGTGGATCTCTCTCAGGTTGTTTCTGGACTATAGAAGCTCATTTCATAAGAGAGGGAACTAAGACCCAATGAAACCCACATGGTTTCTAAACTCAATATATTCAAAGGAAGGAATGTTAAATCCATGTTGTACCCTCAAATACAGTGTTTTACCATGGAAGAAGTATAACCATATGGAATAATTATCAATGAGTAAAATAATAGTATACAAGATTAGAGTAACTTTCTTTTCTTAGAACCATTTAGCTCAGGAACCACAGAGGCCAGATCTTCTGGGGGAATTATGAGATGAAATTGCCAGCCTCAAAACTGTTTTAGACTTCTACGTGTTCTGCCATCAATGCTCCTCAAGGTCAATCAGGATAAAAAGGAAGATGATTCTCCAGGAGACATACTTCAGTGTCTATAATTGTGGCTTCAATTCTCTTGCCAATTTTAGCCACAATTTATTTTCTCTTGGATTGGAAGCATTAAGATTCTGATTCTTATTAATGGCTGGAAGTTGCCAAACACTGTGTAAATAATTTCATGGATTAACAAATATAATAACCCAACCTAGAGGGTGGATTTTCTTCCTATTCTTATTTCATAGAAAGAAAAAGTAAACCCCAGGCATCCCAGGTCAATGTTTTCTGAATTCCTGTTTAAGTATGTTTGATTTGTCTCCTCAAACCTAGCTCTGCAGGGAGTCAACATCTCACACCTACATAATCTCAGAAGCACCTAACACCACCCTCCCTGACCCACACGTGCACACTGCTGCTAGCCACAGGCAAATAACTGTCAAATGAAATTGTAAGTGTGTAGGACTCTGAAGGCTAAATTGCTACTAAGCTTGACACTGCTACTTTATGTGTAAATAAATTGTACACAAAAGAAACAAATACTTCTCAATTATTCCTGGACCAAGTAACTCAGATGAAATGGAAATGAACTCTCAACATTTGGATAAATTCTTATTTCTCATAATAGTACAAGAAGTGGGGGAAAACTGCACACACACACACACACATACACACACACACACACACACACACACACACACACACACACACACATACACAACTGGAGAATCACCCAATACATAAACAGGCACAATCATTCTTTATTTTTTTTATGGAAATTTGTTGCTTGACAAACAAGGCAAGATGACAACCTCTTAGCTGTAAAGTCCACTCTATATCTCTTATGTCATTTAATGTTTCTGTATTTATAACAGATACTTATAAAAGCTGATTGAGTTATAATATAAATTATATATTTAAGTCATGATGTTATGTAACTTTCCTAAAATTCTCCATTGGAAAGAGTAATTTTTTCTAGATAATCTCTATGGTTTAGAGGGTTATGTTACAGTAGTCTCAATTTATAAACAAATTTAGTTAATTATTTTCTTGAGGGCATTACGAAAATAAAGACATTCTATTTGCTATAAAAACACAAGGAGCTAATATTTTTCCAGTTAAATACAGTGTAATTCTAAATAAATCTATTTCTGTTTTTAAAAAGTTATCATGACACCTTAGAACCTGAATTTAGTAAAAATATGCAAAAATTCAAATGTCAGAACTACTGGCAGCTAAATCATGTAGAACTCCACCTAGCCAAGGAAAAAGAACAAAGAAAAACTAAGCTTTAAAACTGGCTATAAGGTGTATATTTTTGTTTTGTTCTCTTTATTTATTTTTTTTTTTTTAGTAAATTTTATTAAATTATAAAAGTTTCCATTTCCACCCCCCCTCCCAACACCCTCCCACTCCCCCTACTCCCCCTCCTCCTCCCTCTTCGTCCCCCAGGGCGGTCAGGGTTTCCTGCCCTGTGGGAAGTTCCAGTTCCTTCCCCCTCCCTCCAGGTCCAGGAAGGTGAGTGTCCAAACAGACTGGATCCCCAAAATCCATTATATGTAGAGGAAACAGGTCCCAGTGTCATAGTCAATGGCTTTTCAGAAAGACTTCGGGTCAGCCACAGTCAGAGAATCCGGCCAAATTCGGAGAGTCTGGTTAGATCACGTCCTCTTTCAGTCCCAGTCCAACTGGCCTTGGTAAACTCTCATCAGATCCGTTCCCTTGTATCAGTGGGTGATAGCATCCCTCGCAGTACTGACTTCGTTTTTCATGTTCGTATTGCTTTTTTATGAGAAACAGTACAAACACTGCAATTGGTGTTGAAAACCCTTCTTTCACTGATATCTGGACTCAGACTTTCATGGTTTAAAATGAAAACACACAAACAAAAAAACCCAGGGCGGGGGGGGGGGGGGGAGAAACGAAATTCCCAACAATAGGTAGAGTCAGTCAATTGTCAGTGGGGCTCTGGCTTTGTTCCTGAGCTTATCCTTAGCAAAACAGAACGTACCCAGCAGTGTGAGTGCTCCTGGGTATTCCGACAAATTCATACACGCAAAAAATTTATTTAAGAGGATGTTAACCAGTGCAAACTCCATAAATAAACCCCTCCAATCACCAGCCCTCATGCATTTTACTAGTCACCAGTTGGGAAAGACCGTGTTTGTTTCTAAGTGATCCACTAAAGAGTAGAATAAAAGCTAACAAGGACCAAGCGTGGGACCTGCAAGAGTCTGCACCAGATCGCTTTGATATTTATAATGACTGTTACCTTGGTGTTTCTGTGCAACTCTTAGCAGTGGGAGCAGGTGTAGCTCCAACTTCTTTGCCTGCTCTTTGCATTCTTTTCCTCCTATTGGGTTGCCAAGACCAGCCTCGATACGAGAGCTTTTGCCTTGTCTAACTACATCTTGTTTTGTCCTGTTCTGTTGTTGTCTTTTGGGGGTTGCTCTTTTCTGAAGAGGAAACTGAAGGGAGAGTGGATCTGGAAGAGAGGAGTCGAGGACGGGTAGAGGAGGTTATCTGCAGCTGGTATGTATCTAATGATGGGAGAATATAGTTTTAAATTAAAAAACAAAAGCTGCATGGGCACTGCTAGATACCAGTTTTCTTGAAATCACCGTCTCAGCAACACAGGACAGCTCATCAGTAGTTAATTGGATTACACATTTAGACCAATTAGAGAAGGGTGTGGAGCATTTGAACCTAAGCCCTGAATTACATAATGTCCCTAAACAACGTAATGCACTCAGAGCACTGCAGTGACCGTCGGCCTTCTTCTGCAAAAGCTTTTATATCTAAGGATTGGGATGATTCTCAACAACGAACTCTCATGGAGTTCCTTCACTGTTTCGTTTACTCCAACTACTTAGAACTGATAACTCATTTGTTTTTAACATCTGCTATTTGCTGGAGTGGCCAGGGAAATAAATCTCTCTCTCTCTCTCTCTCTCTCTCTCTCTCTCTCTCTCTCTCTCTCTCTCCATACACCACACACACACACACACACACACACACAGAGAGAGAGAGAGAGAGAGAGAGAGAGAGAGAGAGAGAGAGAGAGAGAGAGAGATTCATGTTGTACCTGGGTGATAGGCATGATAAACAGTCACCAAATTGTTGCTGATATTATCAGTGTATCAGCGGGTGGCTTTAAAAAAAGGTAAAAAGATAAAATGGGCACTTTTCTGTGAAGAATAAGCACAAACAAAGAAGTACAGATACCCCCCCACACACACACATGAAGAAAACCATAGAGATAAAGTACTGTAGTGTCATTTGAACAAAGTTTTCTCTGTGGTAGGAGGGTTCCGAGTGAACTCCTGTATGTATGCATACAGGTGTGTACAGGAGAGAAGCACATACCATCATTTCTTTGCACATTTATCCTACTCATTTTGTGATTACACAATGTAAGTCCTTGGAGGCAGATTAACCAATCCCTCTCTCTTTCTCCAGCACAATTTTTAAAGAATTCCGCTGGGCAGTCTGACATTCTGAGAATGATGGCTGACTTCACTTCTGTTTATCTTGAAGGTGCTTTTTCTGAAACATTCTATGGATGTTAGATGATGAGATGTAATGTGGTCCCACAAATTATGACATTAAAAATTTAAATAAAAGATAAATCTGGCACATGAAGACTAAATTATGAATTACAGTTTTGAAACCTTTTCCTAACAGTATTTTGTGACATTCAGAAGATTGGTGCACCCTGTTACCCTACAGATGAAGAAGAACTAGCCTAAGAGAGAGAAAGACTTGTTCAAATCCATGACCAAAAGCCTTTCCCACTGCTACATCAAGAACATCTGGACTATGATATGGTGCTGATTTAATCCTTCCAACTCCAGATGGACTGGGAAGCCATGCCTTTTCTAACCCTCTGCAGAACTCACAGATTTTCACATCTGTCTTGCTGAATTGGTGCCCCAGCATACTTGATGAAACTTTTTCCAGTTTGGGGGCAGAATCTGAGCTATACTCCCAGGAACATAAGACAAGGCTTCTGATACCCCCATTGTCTCAGGAGGGCACTGACTTAGCTACTGGCCCTTCAGCACAACATTGTATTCCCGGAAATACTGGGTCTGTAGATTTCTGGCTAATATTATTCCAGCTAAAATTTTAAGACAACACAGGCCGGGTGGTGGTGGTGCACTCCTTTAATCCCAACACTCGGGAGGCAGAGGCAGGCGGATCTCTGTGAGTTCAAGGCTAAGCTGGTCTGCAAGAGCTAATTCCAGGACAGGTTTCAAAGTTACAGAGAAAACCTGGCTCAAAAACAACGAAAATATTAAGACAATACTTCTGTGCACACACCTCTCAGAATTACATTCTGAATCAGAAAGAAAATCTCAAATGAATCCTAGATTCCCATGTTTGGTCCACTGAGAAATAAGTGTCCTAAGCACTTAGCAGCATGTCAAAATTTGTTCTTACTACCTAGTTTCTGGAGAGTTATTTGAAATTTTCAGAATGAATGATGAAGATTAATTATATGATATTTTTAGCAAATGTCTCAAGTGAGCTAAGCCAGGACTAGAACTTTATTATTTAACTATATCATTAATAAAAGCTATAGCTTAGGTTTAGTTTCCTAATGCCTTATCCTTAGACATATCTTTAATTTGTGTATTGCAGTTTCACTTTCCTTAAGTACTAAGTCCACTCAGACTTTTACTCTCTTCTGAATGTTTGGTATCCTCTCATATAGCCTAGATTAGAACTCAGGACAACATTAAAGATAAAAAATAGATATTGACTGTTAATCAGGATTCTAGCAACACTCCTTGTGACAGGAAGCTATATACTGCACACAGGACTAAAATCTGTGTTGGGAATATACCTTAGTAGAACCCTTGTCTAGTTTGTGCAAGTCCCTGAATTATTGCAAACATTGTGATAAATAAATATTAAACTCCTCCAAGGTACTTCTTTAGCAGCTTTCAGCTTTATATCAAATTATTTATTTCTGTGATAATAATGTTCTTCACAGAAGGTCAATGGACCAGGCAGTTGCTAGGACAAGAAAGGAAGAAGGATGAGGCAGGCAACCACACATAGGAGAAAGAGGATGAGGTACTTATCTTCTGTTAAGGAATATAGGAAAAAGGAGCAAGAGGAGAGAGAACAGTTGGGGGAGATGAGAGTACATTGGTTTTTATTTCAAAGCTCTCTACATGCCAGGTGAAATTAGCACATGGGTTACATGACATTGTTTAGACTAATCTTTCTAGAAAAGGATTGGATTTGGCTTAAGGGTCTTGGACACTTAGACTTAGCCTTTTTATTCAAGGCATCTGTTAAACTATCAAAAAATTACCTAGTTTGCCTTTTCCCTTTGTTTGTTGATGATCTAAATTTACAGGTGATTCATTAATTTCCTTGGATTCAAAAAATTATCTTTAGCTATTTCAGCTTTTCACTTTATCTATACACTTTTAAAATTAACGAATTCATGGGAACACATATTAGGTACCTAGTTTGTTTCTCAATGTTCCTAGACACTGGGGGGGGGGGACAGGAACCTGGAAATGATACATGTCCTTAGCTATTTGAGGTTTTAATCTAAACAGTGAGTTGAAAGTAAAGTGCCCAACAACTTTTGCTTTCAATATGAGGGATGAAGTGAATACCAGTAAGCACTCTCTTCCCTGGAAACCAAAACCCATCTGAGGAAGTGTATTCAAGCTCTGCAGGTTCATTTCACTGAATAATACACATTTCTAAAATTTACTCTAAAAATCTAGAATCTAAGCAAATGCTAAAGAACTATGTGTACCTTATTGGTTCCAGGTTCTTAGCTCCTTGTTAGGAAGTCCTATTTTCTATCCAGAGTGGTAATGAAGATGTGAGAAAAAGAGAGAGTTCACCAAAAGCCAGAATTAAGCAGGGGTTATTCATTGAAACTATAGTTCAGAAGATAAAATATGTCTTGGTTTGCTTTCCATTAAACGGACAAGGAACAATGCATTAAAATAGGAGTGAAGAGTCATACGCTAATCATTGGTGTGTGTATCACAGAAGAAATGGACAACTTTGAAGATGTTCTGCTCTTCCACTAAAGATGTCAATGCATAGATGCTCATGAGTGTCCCAGTATTTCCAAACATATCACGAGGAATACACAGTGGAAGAAATAATGATTTATGGGCATTGTTTATTTATAAAAGCCTCCTCATATATGGAACAGTATAGAGGATGGAGACCTTTAGGTCCACACTAGTTTCATATTTGTTGAGAACATCATAAAATTATAAGATCCCTTTAGCATTTAGCTTCTGGTAATGGCCAAATTTGGAGGCAGAAAAATTAATTTAAAAAAAGAAGACAAAACCTAAATTCTTTGGTTACTAGGTCATCTCAGTCTTCCTCCTGGTTGCTGTCAGTTCATTATCAGTCTTCCTTCATCACTGTAACAAAACAGATGACATGGGTTCCCTTATTCCTTAAGAAGTTTAGTCTTTCTTTATCTGGACGGCTGGTACCTTACACAGGAGGATTAAGCTCTGACGAGTCTCCCTTGGCTACATGATATTGTATGGGAGTCTTTGTGTTTCTGTGAATCTGGCTTCTCCCTCTTTAAACCACTAGAAGTGAGTCATGAGAGAGTCACCCTACCGTCCTAATCTATTAGCGGCCAATTGCCTCACGACTAAACATTGTGGGTGGGTTAATTTCCACTCTCTTCATATTATCCATGTAAGATTCTGGGAAATAAACTCCTCTGTGAATTTGGAAGAACAAATATGATTAAAACCATAATAATACATAAATCTTCCCCCATTAAATCCTTCCTCTGGCTGTCCTTATACTTTTACAATTCTCTCTAACAATGGAACTACTCCTGCTGGAGAGACTGGTCATTGATCATAAACCACGGGTGTGTTGTCAACACAATCAAACCTGGCATGGGCGTAAAGGTAATGATGCTAACTACAGGTTTTTAGCACAACTTGCTGCATTTCCCATAAACAACAAATTGCTTCCAATCGCTGCCTCTCCCTTTATCATGTCAGCTTTTTGTCATCCCATCCTCCGAGTGATCCCAATGCTGCCCTGAGCTGCATAAATTAAATTCAGACACATGCAGCAGATACATTATATCTTGGGCTCTACAATCTGAAAACACTATTGTTGGGCTGATGGTGGAATAGATGAAATATACACAGTAATATCTATGCTTATATTTATTTCTAACTAGATCACATTAAAAACAAATTTTTTACACTTGTAATAATAAATGTTAAAAGGGTATATTCCATGCATGTCTTTTTACCCATAAATATATATCCAAACTTAGCATATAAATTAAAAATATACATAGTCATATAAAATAAAGCTACAACTTCTCTTTAACTGGACTTTGGGAACTCAGCCCAGTGCTTCACTGTGGATCTTTGCATCTGCTTCCATCAGTTGCTAGATGAAGGTTGTACTAGATGAAGTGATGTAATAGACTTTGTTGACTCCCGATGGGAAGCCTTACTCTCTCTGAGGAGTGAATGGGGGACAAGTAGAAGGGAAAATGGAGGGAACAGGAGGAGGGGAGAGAGTGGGAACCAGAATTGGTATGTAAAATAAGAAAATATTGCTTTTAAAATTAATTTAAAAAATAAAATAAAATACAGCTACAATCATACCTAGTCTCCACATTTAACAGTTTCTGTCACCTTCAGAGATCAGAGAGGAACCTCCACAAAACCATCTCCACTGTATAATGAGAGCGTTGTAGCTAAGCAGGGTAGACTAGAGACCTGCCTTAATCACCAGCCAATGAGCAATCACTTAAATGGCACGCTGCATTGTGAGGAAGGAAGGGAAGCCCATCTCTAACTGGCAATAAATACTTGCACAACCAAGTACCAGAGATACCTTCAGAACTATAGCCAGAAGTCTAGTGATGGACAGAGGTCATTTGTCTGAGATAAAAAGACAGTCACACTGAAAATTAGGCCTTCTGTATAATTTAGTCATAAGTCCCAGATAATGGTACCTTTTGGGGGAATTTGAAGCAATAGAAGAAGCATAATTAAAGTGCTGCTCACTCAGTACTCACTGAAGGACTTAGCAGCTCAGTACTCATTAAAGTACCAATTAGTCCTGTACTCACTGCTTCGTTGTCTGGGAGATTGGGCAAAACATTTGTCAGGTTTTATATCTTTTGTAAAGAATGCAGGAAAATAATATCAAGCCCACAAATGAGTTACTTCTCAGGTGAAACATGATCAGAGAAAAAAAGCAAAAATGAACCCCATCTTATTTTGCACCTTGTCGCACCAAGGTGTACATGCGGGTAGCGGGGGACACGCCACTGAGTCATGAGGCAAATGCTTGGCAAGCAGGGTGCAGAATTTCAGAAGGAACCCTTTCTTAAGTCCTGAAATTCCATCGGGTCCAAAATAGAACCCTGCCAGGAAACTCGTACAAAGCACGGAGAGACCTGTTAGGTTCATTCAAAGAACCCTTTCAGATCAATCCGGCTTCCACTTCTTTCCAGGGTAAATGAGTCCAATGCTTTGCAGTGCACACCCAGACAGCGAGAGGAGCAGGGAGAGGGGGCGGCATTAAAAATCACTGCTTCTGAGGCTGCTAAGCAACTTCCACAATTTAAGAAGGTATAAAAGGGCAAGAAGAATAGAAATAGCAATTAAAGAGCACTTCTCTCCCTTGAAGCTCTTAGCAACCATTAACTAATTAAACTTCTCATTTTAAAAATCGAGGGTGCTATATTTTAGGATATATCAAGGGCCTTTGCTCACTAACATATGAAAGATACAAACTATTGCGGAATATGTAATAAAAGTCCCACGAAATCAGTAGCACTTTAATTGCTTTTTTATCCTCATAGAGAAACATTATTGACAGTTTGCTGTCACCCAGATTCTACTAGTTCACTCATTTGCATGCACAAACATACAGAAATTTCTTAGCATGGACGCATTAATCTAGTTTCTGAGGCCATGAAAAGTGAAAAGGTTAAGCACTGTGTCAAGGACTGATCCTCCAGGAAGATGAATAGTAAGTCATCATTGAGGTGATGCTTTCAACCCCGACAGTGTTCTCTCTACTGCCTTAAGGAAGTATCGGCCACTGAGAAGGTGGCTTGTCCCTGCTCTGTTTCCTTTGTACCGGGAGTTCATTTTTGTGTTGGACTGTTCTACTAACTTGTACATTCTCATTCACCTCTGACTCTGGGATGTTCTCTGTATTTACCAGCTCGTGCTCATATTGCCTTTTGATAGTAGACATTCCGAATAATGGTTTGAGTTTTGTAGACAACTTTGGAAACATAAGCATAGGTTTCTGTGTAGTTCCCTGCCATGAATCCTTTTCTTCTTTATTAGGAAACTTCCAACACAGGCAAACTTTTCCTCAAGTAGTATTTTTCTGACTGCTTTCTGAGTTGTCATAATTTTAGTATTACACATTACAATTTGATTTTTCATATTTGGGTATTTTCTTTTCCCCAATTCATTAAACAACCAGTTTAAGCAAATGTATTGAAGTAAGTCCGTGCTAGCAACAAAAAACTGCTAGTCCATGATCTCAGCCCTAGTCAGGCTGACTCTAGTATAGTTACCTCCTGAATATGTATCATAGAAAATATTTGTATATATACTGGGGGTTGCAATCCGAGGTTACTGGGCTGTGGGGTCATATGGGGGTGAATCTGTGCACTCTCATGGGAATTTGAGGAGAACAGCTCCCCTTCAGTCTATAAATGCTGTGCTGATGTTTGGAGACAGATATTTTCATCACACCATTTTCTAGCATTTGGCATTTGAAGAAAACATAAATGTAACAAGACAACAGAGGGTCTCCAGCCTGTGCTCCAATGATTCTCTACATTCGCAAAGCCTGGGAGGTGAGCGTTGTGACCTCACATGAACAATATGCAAGAGCGTGGGCTATACTCACCCTCCCCCTTCTTTACCCACTCACACACACACAGCCATCCTAAACAGTAAGATTACTCTCTTCCTTCCCTTCAGCCATTTTCAGACTGCAGATGGAGAAATTCTGGGAACAATCTAAGCAGATGAATAATACAAAGGAGGACCTGAAGTGGGGATAGTTGTGTCTGCTCCTCAACCATATGTGATAGGGTAATTAAAGCAGAATTTGAAAGCACCTGACATGCATTCTTATGGTGCAGTCAATTTTAAGTGGTTTTGCTTGCTTCTAATGAGGAAAGGATCATGACTGTGCATGCTGTTTAATATTACAGTTATTAATCTAAGTTTTCTTCTCCTTTGACTTACCTTATTTTGTTGTCTTTTCTCTAGACTGCTAGTCATTGACTTCCTTTCTAATGTAACTATTAAACTGACACATAGAAATGAATGTATTTATGGAGTATAGTGTGAAATTTCAATGTATATAAAGATTGAATAATGATAAAACCCAGGTTATTGCCATGCCCATCTCAATTCATATTTAGTGTCCTGTTACTAGTTATATTTCGTTAGGTATTGATAACTATATTCACATATGTGTGTATACATATAGCTATTTCTTGTGATACTCCCAAATAGAAGTCATTTCCCCGATGCAACTATATCCTGTACACATTCTTTACTGATCCTCTATCCACATCTTCCTTGTTCATCCCATTTCCTTGCTCTTTTACCTTATATTGCATTCCTTGTTTGAAATTTAACTTTGCAATAGTTTTTAAGAAACCACATCACTCTCTGATTCATCTTAGAAGAGACAAGAAATATCTACCTCATTTTTCATGTGAAGAAATTTCAAAAATTATCTTTGTGACCTTGCCAGAAAGACTTATTTTCTGCCAGGATGCTCCAGAATACACATGTGCTTGGAAAGATGTCCTCTGGGATGAATTTCTTCTATAGCATCAGAGTTCAACAACAGCTCATTTCGGCTTGTGTTTTGATGAACACTCTTGTAGCCGTTTTACAAATATTATTTCATTTGATCCTCATGTCTACCCTTCAACACACACAAAACCAAAGACTGTTTTCTGAGGAGATGCCAGGATCTGAATAAAAACAAGAGTTGCTGTCTTCCAAAGACTGAACATCTCCAAACTTTAGGGAAAGAACATCCTGATGTCTTCATCACTGTGATAAACACCATGATGAGACTTGATAAGGAAAGGGTTGATTTCAGCTTACAACCTTCAGGTCATACTTCATCACTGAGGGAAGCCAGGGCCGAAACCTGGGGTCAGGACCAGGGGCCATTGGTGGACAAGTGCACTTGCTGCTTTGCTTCTCATAAGTTTCTCAGCCTGCTTTCCTATACAGTTTGAGATCACTTTGTCAGGTTTAGAACCATCAACAATAGCCTAGTGCCTCTCACATTTATTAAGAAAATTATTAATCACTAATCAAGAAAATTCCCTATAGGTTTATCCACAAATCATTCTTGTGGGACAATTTTTTTCAGTCAAAATTCTGTCTTCACAAATGACTCTAACTAGTGACAAGGTCACAAAACATTACCACTTAACACCTAAGCCAATATTTTAAGCATCTCAGTCACCATTAGAAAATCTGTGGGAAAAAAACACCCACTTTTTCATGCTGGTCAGTCATGATGTATAAATCTCAGCAATTCTGACTTGATAATACAGTTTTTGCTCTGTGGTCACTTGGTAGAGCATGCAAATGTGGCAGAACCACTGTTCTACAGGGCTAAGGAAACAGACTCTTAGCAGAGTGAGTATGTTTTGTATTAAAAATTAATATCTCTTCACTACCTATTCATATGATAAATGACCACCACCTCCCAAAACGACTACTTTCCAATTCTAAATGAAAGCAGAAAGAAATATAGACCCTATGGAACTGAGGACATGTCCACAAAGATCCACGAGATATGGATAAATGGTTCAAGACCCTAGAATAATTTCAGAAGAGAAACAAACACAAGTTCTTATTCAAAGCCTGTTTGTACCTATGTGTGTGTATGTCAGTGTGTATATATCAGTGTGTGTGTGTGTGTGTGTGTGTGTGTGTGTGTGTGTGTGTGTATCAGTGTGTGTGTGAGACCTAGCTAGAGTGTGTAGTTTTGGAGTTATAAGAAATTCCATTCCTCTGTCTCCAGTCAAGAGTAGACTTAAGCCCATCAAGAACAACAGAGCCTTTCTGAATGGAAAAACGTCTAACATCCGCAAAGTTTGGGTAATGGTTTGCCTATTAGTACATGTGCAGATGCCACCATCTGGACTCAAACAATCCTTCCACAGAAAAGGAAGTCAAGGACAAAGCTTCGGGGATCAATACTCCTGTGACTCTGAGCAGCATGGAAATGCCTCTCCTGCTGGAGAAAGACCTGTAATTCACATAGCACGCTATCACACTCTCCGGTTTCTCTTTATATATCCAATTTCAACTCCTTCTCAGTGGGAGCATCCTGCTGGTTTGGATTCAGAGAACCTCTTCAGATATGCTGTACCAATCGATCTTCTTTGGGGTGGCTGTGTCAAATGGGAGAAGCAGTCATAGCCTGGCTCTGGGTTTGCTCAGTCAGTCTGAGACAGAATACAACTGCAATCATCAATACTTAGCCAGGAAATAAAAAAGATTAGTTCTTCTCAGAAAAGCCAATAATAAACAGCATGACACAGGAACTAAGGTATGGGAGCCAAAGAAGTTGAGTGTGGGTCGCACCTCCCAGCAATCCTCCAAAAAGGGAGACACTATTACTGGATAAAATTCATACTTTAAACAAAGCACATACACACTGAAATCTTCTACTGTCATTCCACATTCCTAGAAATGATAGTCATTGCCAAGGATGTGAAAAAGTAGAAAATTTAAGTGAAGCAGAAGTTTGGAAGAATTGTGTTCTGAGCAGAGAGATCCAACAAAGTGATGCCTTACTTCCTAAACATAGTGTGAGACCCAGTAGTCAGGATCTAAACCAAGAGCTGGTAAACTATGAGCCACAACTATATTCTATTTTTAAAATAAATAATGTTGTATGAGAACAAAGCCATATTCATTGGTTTGTTATTGCATGTGGTTTTTTTTTAGCTCCCATGTCAAAATTAAATAGGTGAAACACAAACTGTGAATTTTTAAAGTTTAAAAAATATTGATGATCAGACCTTTTATGGAATTCGTTTGCTGAGCCCTGATAGGTTTCCAAATCTTGGATATCAGCTCTTTCTAGTGGGATGATGTTTGAGTAGAGGGGAGAAGCATGCACTTGGTTACAACTCAAGTGAGAGTCACACTGCCACATTGCTACACCAGACGCTCTGTGGCCACGTTCACCACTGATATATCTGGCCAGAAGTCTCCCCTAAGCTATCGGTATTAGGATTTCTCAAACTCCCATCTTAGGATAGAGGGCAGTATTTTTTTTTTCCTTTCAGAGATAATAGCAATGTTTAATTAAATCTTTATTCATGTAATATGCAGCCTTGTGCGGTCTCTTCATCTTTTTCACTAAACAGTATTCAGAGAATGCATCTGCCGCCTGCTGCTGTAATCTCTTTGTCTCCACACCTAATGAATGACTGAGGCAGTTAATAGAACACAACAGTGGGAACCACCTCGCGGAAAACTGCTGTAGTGCCGGGGATGGTCTGACAACACTGCAGCTCTCCTCTTCCAGGCATCTGAGCCCTGATCACTCGCAACCTCAATCTTCTTAAAACTGGAGAGCAAGGAAAGTGAAGAGGCCACAGCTTCAAACAAGTCACATGGGAGGAGTTAACCTCTAAAGAGTTTCCTACTCAATCTGTTTGCAAACACAGCCACCTATATTTTTTTTCCAGAAATTACTGTGGCCCAGCATAAAAAGCACAAGATTAGTAAGCATAATTTATCACTTTTAATGTGTCTACATATCTAGTATTTTCGGTTTGAAAGAAGATATACAATCATACAACCTAAGTCTCTGAATCTCTGAAGAAAAGTATAGTTGTGAATAAATTCAAAGAATCATCTAAGACATCCACTCGATCTCATGACCTGGCAATTCTGCTCACTATAGAAAACAGTAACTATTTGGATTCATCCAGCCTCTTACTGCTATCCTGCCAGCCTTTTCTTGTCTTTATGCAAGGGCTCAATAAGTAAGAGAATGAAGAGGACGACAGAAATGTCAAGGACAAATAATAACAAATAGTAGAGAGAGCATCACAATAAGGGCATGGGATTCTGTCCCTGGTGAGGTCAAGGATGAGGTTGCAGAACTTTGAAGAGAAATATTATAAAAGGAATTCTTTTCCCTTGAAAAAAATGTTGAAACTAAGTGAATTGCAAGTTCTTTCACACTGTTGATACATTAAAACTATGTTCACAGTAGACTGCTAAATGTTTAGTTACACAAGTATGTATAATAACTTATTATTGTATGCCCTTATATACTATGCCATATCTGAAATGTAATATTTTACCCTATGCTATGCAATAATTGTGTATGTGCGTGTGTGTATAGCGTATTGTGGTGTAGTGTAAGTATATAATTGTGAGCTATATATATGTATATAATATATATGTATACATAACATTTATGAGTCCCTTTTAAGTACCCTCATTGGATGGTATTATTTTGATAAATAAGACAAAAATAACAATGACTGAAACAATTTTAGACTATTGTGTAGTCTTTAGCACTGGACACTACATGTCATATAACTAACCCACTGAGTACTTTTCAGGTTCAAAGACCTTTAATGTTGTCTTCACAAAACAGAAGCAGAATACATAGATATTTCAACATTAACAATCAACAGGATTAGGGTTGGAGCTCTACTGTCTTTACTTATTGTTAGATCCCTCACTCCTACTGATACTTGAAAACCCTTATCTGCTCAGGTGCTACAGTCTCAAACAACTAGACAGACATATGAGGGCCTTTGGTTACTGGAAGCAAATTTACAAGGGAGCCTTGCAGGATAGCCAGGCTTGCAGAAGGTGTTGGAGGAGAGTAAGAAAATGTCAAGTTAGTATGTGTCTCGTGAGGTAGTAAGGCATATCTGGCTGTCTAAAATCAATAGGGAAGTGGAGGTCAATTTTGATACTTAAAAAGCAGCATTTTTATTTGGAAACTCATTGATTCAGCTATTCTTTGACTAGAAAAGAGTAGGAAGCCCCAAAAGAGTAAATATTTACCAACCAGTGAGCAAATACCTTGATACTTTAGCACTGAATATCAATCATTCCACTCAGTGACTAAAAATAGGTTTGAATGATTTGTTTTTTTCTATCACTTGAGCCTAGTTCTCATTCATCTGCCTGCTGTCTTCCACTCCTATCCTGCCTCCTAGCTAAAGAACTCCCTAAAAGCTGCAGCTTTGCCTGAAAAGTTTCCCAAGTGACAGAGTCTCTTCGTCAGTGAAGACATAGGTGCAATTGTTGGGAGGGGAGTACGTATCCAAGTTCTAACTGTCATTTGTCTTCCAAGAAGGGGAATTGAACTCTGTTCTTCCCGAAATAGGTGAGAAGAGGAAATAAAGAAATCAGAGGTTTTGAAGCATAATCTCATTAACTTCATTGCCACCTCCAGGTTCTCATTTCCTAGATAGAAAAAGAATCAAAGACCTGATGTTATTGATTGATAGGAGCTGAACATGGTCTGGATCCAAACTCTGTGATGAGACCTGAATCTCCTACTAGATTGTAAACATCACGACACAGCCCTATGAAAGGGTTTGCCATGAAGAACATGAAATAAATCCTTCCTCCGCCTATGATTCTGGGCTAAAAGAACAAAAAGACACTTTGTCTAATTCTACTCCAACACTCTACTTCCACTAATGCAAGCATAGGTTTTAGGAGGAAAAAAAAAAGACAAAACTCTTTAGGAGATAGACTCCATAGCAGAATTCAAACACCTTTTGCAATCCTCCTCAGCCTCTACTTGGGATCTGATGAAGGACTACTTGATTCAAACTGGAAGTTTTCTATATCCCTATTGATCATGTTTCCAACTTAAAAAAAAAAACAAACAAATCTTAGAGTCAGGCAGGCAGAGATGAGGAAGTCTGGCTGTTTATCAGTGGGGACAGTGGGTGACTTTGGAAACTCATCAACTTGACCTGTGAGAAACAGAAATGCAACTGCTCAAGAGGACTGATGAGGAGAAAGAATGATCATCCAGGCATTCATGGGAACTGTCAGTCACCTCTAGTTAGAACTGTCATTCACGTAGAAAGTCTCCCAGATACTGGTCTAACAGACTTAGCACATGAGATGTCAGCTGACCTTTCCACCCTGTAACAGATTAGCTTCTGCTAGCAGAAGGTTCCCAAAATAAAATGTCACACACAGCCAAAGGCACGCTTCTTTTTTTTTTCCTTCAGTCAAGAGTTTAATTATAACGTTTGGGGAAGCAAAGTGTTGCTGTCAGTAGAGACAAACTATACGGCTTAAGAATAGAGCACTTCAGAAAAGTGGACAAGCTCATGAAAAATTTTCTCAGAACCATCACTTATAGGAAGTTAGGCATCAATTCGTTGGCTGTCCTGGAAGTTGCTAAGTAGACCTAGCTGGTCTTAAACTCAACCTCCTACCTCGGCCTCCCAAGTGCTGGGATCACAAGCCTGTGTCACCATATCCAGCTTTGCTTTATTCTTAAAATTCATCATCTTTGTAGGTCAAATTGTTGGTACCAGAGAAGGTGGGATATGAGTCCCTTGTCCCCTAAAGACTTCTGAAACAAAACAGAGAAATCTTTCCAACCTTAAGTTTAACAGAAATATCAATACAGTAAAAAGTCTCAAGACAGCTTCAAAAATTTAGGGATCCAAATTGCAATTTTCAGGCAATGATTCAAAGTTATTTCACTTACTGTGTTGAACATACCATTTGTACCCATCTACTACATTTCAATCCTGGATAGCAATGGAAATATAATGAACCAAGTAGAATGGAAGTTTGGATTAGAAGAATGCATTGAGATGCCAGATTTTCTTCGAATAGCTCTCAACTTATTTTTCACCAATATTTTATTCCCTAATAATTAGGTAAGTGGTGCAGCTCATTTCTGATTGGTCCTATCAGGACTGACTTTCAGTAAAGGAAAGTTAAAGGACCATAGGAAGTTCACTTAACTCTGCGTACTAGTGGGAAAAGTGGTCTTTTGCTTAAAAATGTGTTTTATACAAATTACAGAGAAATGAAGCATTAATGGCACAAATGCCCATGAGATAAATAAGAAGGAAACTAGCAATGCTTTTGTCTTCCTCCCTGCAGAGAGCTAATAGAATCTTAAACTTAATATACTTTCCTCCAGTGAAGTTATCAAAGCAGAAAAAAGCAACCTCATCTTTACTTCCCTCTGCATCCCACTGGAGGAGACGCTATAGATTCTGTGGTGTTGTCTGCACTGTGATGTCATTGTTGCAATGAAATCCTTGATTAGAGAGAGGAATAAAGAAAATAGACGTCGAGTCATTCTCTGTAGACATGCCATGTTTTTGCTGACTGGAGACCTTATGTGCGCTGTGAAATCTCATTAAATGACCCCAAATCAGTGACAGGTGATTAGAACAGAAATCCTAACTTTTCAAGTCAATGTGGACATTAGTGTCTTAGAACTTAAAGGATGAAAATGTGGGGAAGTGAATAAATGAAAGCTAAGTCTTGATGGTGATTGTCAACCTGGCACTGTCCTAGGAGCATAGCCCTCAGCCCTTTGAAGCAGATCTAGAAAAGCTATCACAATGCTGCTTCTTCTCTACCCAAGATCACAGGTTCACGTGCAACTCACAGGCCTTAGAGTCATCAGGTCATGAGTGGGCATCACGCCAGAACCAGGACTTCATAAACCGCTGTCTGCATACATGCCAACTAAAGCCCTTTCTGAAATCCTGACTGTGGGATGGTGGGCCCCGAGAACCTATTTTTCTAGCACACTTCCATATGATGCTTGTTCTGATCCATAGGCTGTACTGGAAAAACCAAGATCTTGATGGCAATGGGAATTTCTAAGTCCTTAGAACCAAAGATTTCTCTTCTCATAAAAATGAGGAAAATCCATGCCTAACACTTTATATCTCTTGGGGGGTAATCTTGATGGAGAATAGCAGTTTCACCTTGATCATATCCTATGTTGTCTAATGAATTAAGCAACTTATTTGAAGATTTTTTTCCTTTCAGATGTGCCTGTGTTCATTTGTTATCAAGAGAATATTACTAACACATTTTAACGCTTATTTAATTATTCATCTATTTGTATGAATGCATTTGTGCAGTGGATGGGCATGAGTGTACCATGGCATACCTATAAAGGTCAGAGGGTAAGTGTCAAGAGGCAGTTCTCCCCATGTTCCTTGTGGTCCCTGGGGAATCAAACTCAGGTCATCAAGCCTTTGCCTGCTGAGTCATATTGATGGCCCACAACTATATGTTTTAATGTGATGCAACATTAAATTTTTACTGAGATCCATACTAATTGTGTAGGAGATAGACAATAAAAATACAAAAAAAGGAAACAGAAAAAATAACAAGGAACAATGCTCTACTCTAAAGGAATGGAATAAAACAGTTTTCTTCCTCCAAAAAAAAATGCAATCTCTAAAATTATCACACTAAAATCTCCAAAATACCACAGTGTAAATGCACATTATAAATAGAAGATACAATAAAGATACAGAAATAAATACATTGAACATGGTAGAAAGGTCTAGGCTGACCTCATATGACCACCACTTCTATCATATGAGCCATACTGTTCGGTACTGCTGAGACGTCATGTGAGACAAATCAGGCAACTGAGTACAGGATTCCATCTTTGTATGAATCAGGGCAGAATCAATTAGTTTTAAACTGTAAGTTTTAGGATTGGTTTATTTTTGCTTTGCACTTCATAGATGAATCCACTTACAGACCCCTAATCCTGAATATAAACAATGCATCCGTACCAGCAATCCCAAATTAGTGCTTTCCTTCTAGCCGTGGAAAAATAATAAAATGCTTCAGAAACTGAGCGTTTGTATCCAATTTCACTTTTGGCTTAGTTAAGCAAAATCATCATCCCTGAAAAAGGCTTTCAATGTTTCTCAAGCCGGTTTCTTTGCTGAGGCAGCTCTTTTCATGAGATCATACAATAATCTCTGTTATTTCTCTTTTCTTTTTTTTTTCTTCTTAAATGATGCACCATCTCTTTAAGGGAAAATCGAGTTATTGATTAGTTGATTAGATGCTGCTCACAAATGCCAACTTAAGCACAAGTGAAGAGACACTACTGAATGTTCATAACTCAAAGCTGGCAAGACCACACTACATGTTTGCATAATTATCATCTCCTACTTTAATGAAGACATAGCACAATGCTTGGTTGGTGTAATTTACACGATATATCAAAACTATGTGAAATTCTCTTTATACCTTCAATGGGAAACTGCAACCCACATGTAAATTACAGAGCTTAGCCTGATTGTTAAGTCAGGGCATTAGTATTCCAAGGCTGTAGTGGGAATGTTAGTCTTTATAAGGTGATGCTGGAAGTCTTCAGAGGAAATTAAAGTGCATGGGGCTGGCTTATAACTTGTTAGTGAGAACCATGACATTTGAAAATGATTAGCAGAAAATAGAGTTTTTATTTGGATACTCAATAACCTAGAAGTGTCGAAATAATAAATGGCTCATAGAAAAATATCACCCACTTGGAGGGGGAAGCGAATATTACAAACAACAAAATAGCACAATAACAGCATCTAATGTTTGTTCAGAATTTGTAGCACAGACTTAAGGACATGTGCTTTTGTGCAGAGACTTAAATCATAGCTCTATAATTAAGGACCATGAAACCATGGGGGGAATCTCACTATCATTTTTGGTGTCTAATTTCTCCATCTGTAGAAGGGTATAAAAGTAGTCCCCTTCTCACTGTCAGGAATATCTAACAAAATGGACTATGCGGTAGTTAGGACTAATTGTGGCTACATGTGGCAGAAAACAAAGTAAAGAATGTTAAAAACCAACTAGATGTGACTCCTCATGTGAAAACCAGTCTAGAAGGGCTTGGTCTTAGGGTTATAGAAAGGGTCAAAAGGTCATCGTGGGCTAAGAATCTCTTTTGCTTCTGTCACCCTGAAGAGGGAAACCAACAAACATGACCTGTTTCAACTAAAAGGAAATCTTGGAAATAGCATTTTAACTGACATATGTTGCTTGGAATAAAGGTAACGGGAAAATAATATTTCATGAGTGACAGCTGTTATGTCACTCTAAGCTATACAAATTCATAAATATTAGTCAATATTGTTATTTTAATTCTTCTGTATATTCCTCAAGAACACTGAGATCTTGGTGTATAAATCATAAAGCAGAGATATGTAGCCCTGCCTGAGACAGACACTGAAACTTTACCCAGTAAGCCACGGCCACGTGGCAATGCACAGATTAATAGAAATGGGTTAAATTAATATGTAAGAGTTAGTCAATAAGAAGTTAGAGCTAAAAGGCCAAGCAGTGATTTAATTAATACAATTTCTGTGTGTATTTAATTAATACAATTACAGGGCTATGTGGCCAGAAACCAACAAGCAGCCTCCTTACTGCCGCCCAGCCCTCTATAGGCAGTGCTTATCCACGGCTAAGTGGTCCTGGAATGTATTCTTACAAAAAATGGTCTTAAGCAAGCTGACCAAACCAAGAAGTAGCACTTCCTCATAAGCCCTTCAGTTCTTGCTTCCAGGTTTCTGCATTGAGTTCCTGCTCTGACTGCCAACTTCACAATGAAACATAAACTATCAGGTGAAATAAACCTTTCCTCCTCAAATTGATTTTGGTTATGCTGTTTATCACAGCCACAGAAAGCAAGCTTGTACAGGCTATATCTTTTTCTCCTGACAAGGGAGTTATAGATTTAAAGAGGAAGGCCACGCTGGTACCATTCTCTTCCCATCATATCAAAGGCATATACTGTCAAGACAATCTATCAATGTTAGCTGTTGTCTTCATCATCTGGATGAGAATGAACTGTGGCACCTGGCTGCCAGGTTTGCCACTGAAAGTGATCTCACCACTAGATCACATGTTCTTCTCTTTGGAATTAGATCACCAGGCACAGTCAACGCTCAGCAGGGTGGGGGGCTAGATTTGTCTCTACCTGCATGAGAGTGGAATGTTTATATACATACTTTGCATTTGTTCTACCTGTTTGACTATAATCTTCAATTTAATTATCTATTTACGTATATATTTATATCTGCACGGGGTTTGATAATTATTTGAAATATTTTGACACAATTTCTTGCTCATCAGTTCCATATTTGACCACCCAGAGCCATTCCCATTAATTCTTGGGTCCCTTTGCTGTCTTCCACTATTATAGATGTTTTTCTTCCTTTTCATAAACAAGAACTTCCTTATTCTTTATTGTGTGGCACTCTAAAATGCCCCAGGCTTATCTTGTACCTTTTCTACCCTAGCCTTAGACTCAGCTATTTCTCCGAGGAAATCTTGCTGTTTCTATTACAGAGTGTGGGGAGAAATGAAAATGTGGATGCTAAATAAGGCCAATATATTAGAATATCCTTGCTTTGAAATTAATAAGTTCTACACTGGTGTGCTTTAAGAGTCAACACCAGGTCAGGGATTTTCTTCCAGAGCAGGTAACTTCCCTAAAGAACAAAAGAAACATTGAATATTTTTCTCAGCAAAGATAAATACCCTGCAATCTTTATGACCTTATTGATGAAACATATGAGTTTGACTAATGATTTTGACCCCTTTTTATAGAGATTCCTAACAGCCAAGATAGAAAGCACATTTCAAAGGGATGGAAGAGAGGAAGTATCAGGACAACCAAGTAGCAACATTATTTTCATCATCATCATTTAATATTCATTACTATAACCTTATATGAATCAGAATCTTCAGAGAAAAGACAAAGAAAGAACTATATAAGTGGATCTAAATTGAAAATTATGGGCTGGGCTACTTGCATTTTGGGTAGAAAATGTACAGAAATTCTTTGATAGTACATTAGCAATTTGGGATGATACTATATACCAAAGATCATTTATGCATTTTCAAGTTGTGCTAAAAGGAATAGGATAGGTTCACTAGGATCCAGCGGAGACTCACGGCTGCAGTGCACAGTATAAATTTGTTCCCCCAGTTACAACATCTCCGTGTTAGAAATTAGTGCCTGGTGGCACCTGCCCTCCTCTGAGCAATCCGTTCTTTCAAGATCCCTATAAAATTATTAGGAGAAGCCTGATGGGCAGAGCCTCTTCATTCTAAAATCACAGTATTTATGTTGCCAGTTGCTTCTTAGATGACCTTGTCACTTCTTCATGTCCCTTTGTTCCAATCTCCTCATACATCTGCTTGAGAAGAGGCTAGACCCAGAGGCACAATTGTCACAGGTGCTCATTCATAAGTGGTCTTTGAACATGGGGCAAGGAAAGCCAGCCCACAGATCACAGTCCCAGAGAACCTAGACGAAGATGGGGACCCTGGGAGAGACATGCATAGATCTGATCTACGTGGGTAGTGGAAGAAGACGGGATCTCCTGGGTAGATTGAGAACATGGGGACCTTAGGAGTGGTTGAGGGGGAGGGGCAGGGAGGAGAGTGGAGAGAAATGTGGAGCTCAATGAAAATCAATATAAAGGAAAAGAAAAAACAAAGAAAGGCTAGTGAACAGAGAACCATTGCTGATGATGGGAACTAGGGCCAGCATGGAGCAGAAAACTAGGTCTCAGCAGTGAGATACAAAGTACAGTGTCCCTTAGGGGAATCTTTGTCCTTTTCAGGCACCCCATTCGCCCAACTCCACCCTTTTTCACTTAGGAAGTCTTTCTGAGGCTATTGCTTGCTTTCTCATATTTTTCATATTGGTTGCTCATATTTCTCACTTAATTTATTTATTTCTTAATAACATAAGGATACCTCACCTTGAGCCTATTTTTTTTCACAGTGCATAAGTCTTTTTCCCCAATCATTTTGTTGACTGTAAAGACAGAGGTATTTTTGTTTGTTTTTGTTTTTTTAAGGCAGGTTTTTTCTGTATAGCCCTGCCTGTCCTGGAACTTACTCTGTAGACCAAACAGGTCTCAAACTGAGAAATCAGCCTGTTTCCACTTCTCAAGTGCTGGGATTAAAAGTATGTGCCATCACACCTAGTTAAATATATTTTCTTTATATTCTTTGTAAAACTCCTATAGGGTACAGTCACATATGAGATGTCAATTTAATAAGCACCTGTAGCATGAATGAATAAAATCAGAAATAGTTTTTAGTGTGTATTGCATGTTAAGGACTGAAGGTTTCTGTTTGTGTAATATACGTTTAATCTAACTATCCAGTGGTGTTTTACAAATTTAGGAAACTAGGACCCTGAACTTTCATAATATCTTTGACAGTGCGAAGATTTGCACCAAGGTGTGTAAAAGTGTTTTATGGTTGCCTACTGTTGGGTTTGTGATGGGGGGAGTTGCTCACTGAATGTTTCTGGTGTCCTGTTTCTCATCTATCCAATAGCACAGCCATTTCATACAGCCCCAACAACCTTTCTATATTTGACCAATCATATTACATAAAAGACTCGGCCTCATTTGCCAAGCCATTCTTATTTCTGTGATCATGTCTTGATTCCTCCATTGGTTTCCAGAACATGAGCATTTTAATATTGTGCCTCATCCCAGTTCTCAGGAATGACTGTCCTAAGGTAAACTCAGAGTCTATGCTTGGAATTACTATGTAGGAAGCAATTATTTATACTTCTCTTCCCCTTTTCAAATTCAGCACAGGAGTTGACAAATACCTTGGATGTCTTAGGACCAGGACTCACGGAGATAGCAAATTCTGTAGAGTTCACACATTTGCATTTAACATTTGAGGGATTTTCTTGACTTTTAATTTCTCACAGGCACTCTGGAATGTTGCCAGTAAAATTATTAACAGAGTACATACAAAAGAAAAAAAATCAAGGAGAATTAAATGGGAGGTGGGGAGAAAAAGATCAGAGGGTAGCCCTGTTTGTGTTAAATAGCTCAGGAAATTAGAAATTTGCCTTGTGGTTTGCTGAACATTCTAAAACAGTACACACAGGGGTACCTTGAGAGTCTGTGCAAGCCTGTGAATAACCGGCATGTGGAAATAAATTGTGAGCAAGCTACTACACACAATGGAACTCAAAAGACACCTTCAAACTTAAAGTGGTCTGTCCGTTCCTGGCAACAGAAAAGTGTTGCTGGCTTTATCAAGAGAGTGGTAGGACAAAACAAACCGTCACTGTAGAGTGTTCACTCTGATTACCCTGCCAGATGATAGTGTAAGGTCTCGGTGACCTGATAAATAGCTAAGAGGCAAGTTGTCTCCAATCAGGCACCCATACTCGCTGGACTGTTGGAAGAGCAACCTCTTAATAGACCTTGTTTTGGGCTGGCGTGTGGCGAGCAGAGTACTGATCACATGGTGGTGTTCTGCTGGGCAGTAACATTACCATCAGCTGAAGACATTACAGCCCAGTAGAAAAGAAACACAAAAGCACCGAGACTCTTCCCATATGCATCTACACGAGAGTGGCCTGATTCAGGGAGACCAACAATCACAGTTTAAAGGAATCTGCTCTATGATTGACACTGTAAATCCTACTTCTTAGGAAGCTCCTGGAAAACAGAAAAAAAAATCATCACCATACAATTTTTCTAGCAACCCAAGCAGTGCAATACTGTTCTTCTTTTTGTGTGTCTTTCATTCTGTACTTCTCAGAACCTTTGCCTTGGCTTTTGTTCTGCCTTTGTTCCTTAATTCTTTGCTGAAAATTGATTGAATTCTCTTGCTAAGTTATAGCTAGGGAAATGCAGTTTCCCTGGGAGGCAGTTCACCCCTCTATAAATAGAATTTAACTCTGAGGGGGAAAGTAAAACAGCAGCCTTACATAACCTTTCACAAAAGCCCTACTCATTTTCTAGCAGGACCAGAGAAGGGCCTACAGTTCATGAGCTAAGCAGAAACTTGTCTCACCAGTGGGAACACTAGTGATTTTCATTCAGATTGATCCAGTCTGCACAGCTGAGCCCTCACGGCCTCTCCTACTCCACTGTGATTTGGAGCTCTGGCTAAAGCTTGACTCTCAACCAGGCAGGGCAGAGCAAAGGCATCAAAGCCTCGCGCTGAGATAGCTCCCTGCCCGAAAGCTTTACTCCTCTCTAAACATTCCAGTTAAGCCCTTTCTCTGCCATCACAGATTCTCAGACAAATGAGCAGTTGGTTTGTTTCATGCCCCAAAGACCATTTCCAATCAAAAGGCAAGGTTCAGTTTGGGGTCACTTCCACCAGGGTCTCACTTTTAGCAAGTGTGGACTTTCAGAACTGACCTGAAGGACACAGGGTGGAAATGACTCAGGGTTCCAACCTCCCTTTTATGTGCCTCCCTTTTCTCCTGAATCATAGTATTTTCCAGAGAGAAGAGAGTGGCTGGAGGGAGAAATGTAAAATGAAAACTAGCAGACCCTTTTTGAAGTGTGTCATCTCCTTGAGAAAAAGGGGGGAAGGGAAGGAAGATTGAATACTCAAGCAACTTCCAAGGGGTTTCTATCTCCAGGAAAATGAAGCATGTCATGATCCCTGAGAGTACTGGAGCAGCAAACAAGCCAGAAGCCCCTTTGATGTGTGGATAGTTTGCCATTGTAAGACCTAAAGGTAGGCCACCCAAAGAGGGTGTAAGCTAAGTTAAAATTCATGTGGTCAGGGCATTGCATTTTGCCTCTGTCTGGCTGACCAGTTATAGTTGTAAGGACTGGAAAAAAAAATCTCTGTCTCCTAGATCAATGTTTCTAAATCACCTTTCACCTCAAAGGAGCAAGTCTATGCACTGGCCAGGTTTTCTGAATTTCTGAGTCCCCAGGTGATATTAATATTTTTGTTCTGTGGACAATAGCTCAAATAGCTGTAGCAATACCTTAAGACAACGAGAACCAGTGCAGTGGTTGTGTATCACAGTCTTCTGAAGATTAAAAATGCTAGTTAGACTTGGGTAGTTTTCAAAGATTCTAAAGTAACTAGTCCGAAGAGAGCCTAAACTGAGGAAGAATACAAAAGAGAGATGCTACCCCAAAGAAAAGACTGCTGGGACATATTCTATCTATTCCTTTTGTTAACAAAGCTAGAATCAGCTTCTAGGCATTCATGTTAGATGGATAGCGAGTTCAATACATCTGAAGAAAACACATGTAGCTAAAATAGAAAGTAGTAATTAATGATTGTTTGAATGTAGAATACACAGAAATGTGTTATAGACTACCAAATTTGGCCAGCGTTACAGTGAAGAATGACCTACTAGGGGTTATACTTTGAACCCCTAAATCCAGCAAAGGCATGGGCTTAGACTCCGTAACTCATATTGATGTCAAAATTGTTAGTAAAGTATGATTTGTTTTATCATACACACAAAATACACAAAATAATGCATTTGAGGAGGGTTTTACAATGGGTGCCTGTGTTTGTGAATGTAGCATTTGTAAAATCCATTTTAATAGATGGCAAATTAAGATTATATTAACAATAGAGTCTATTTATGAAATAGTAATTACAAGTGAATTGAAATATAAACTCAATATATTTAAGCACTGGAGTGATTTTTATCACCAATTTAGTGTTGGAACATATAGGCTGATTTTCTGTCCATTTAAAAGATGGGGGTGTTGAAATGCCGTGACTGTGTTTCAATCAAACCCATCACTTGGTTAGCTTTGTTTTGTATTCTAGATTGTGTCAGCTCTGTCTTCATGTCCAAAGACGACAGAGCCTGACCCTGTAGGTAAAAACTGATTCAATAGCAAAACTATTATTGGGTACAGTAATACGATGTAGTTGCTAGCCACTGACTTTTTGATCAGCAAAGAGAACATTTAACTATATTTGAAGAAACAGCAATGCAGAGAAAATGTGGTGGAATGTAGCATACTGAAATAAAAATGATCTACAATTTTAAACAAAGCTTAGTCTCACTTTTTCTCTTTAGTTCACTGAGAAAAATTAGATATATAGTTTTAGGGAGGCTACGCAAAGAGGAAATGATCCCATGTCAATCCTACTACTACAAACAGGTGAAATCCTGCTCTCTCTCTCTTTGCCCAGTGGAACTGGCTTCCTGAACACACTCATTAATAAACTTTTACCTTTTCTTAGCTCTCCATGTTTTCTAAAACGCTTTCTCTTTCATTGTATTATGTCTATTGATAAAATCCAACAGTCCCCAAGTAGGAGAGACTGGCTCATAAATTCACAACTGCCTGTTGAATTAGGGCAGAAGTTGTTTATGCAATTTATGTAAATTTTATGATGTTCGAAATGCTGCTTGGACTAAATACCTGGTATCATTTTGGGGTAGGTCTTCTGTCCTTTGGTTTCTGTGGCCCACTTTGGATCTCTGCCAAGCGTGGTGGCTTTAGGATCCCTGGCAGAGAGTATTATTATGCCACACACGAAGGAATGGGCTTGAGCTAGAGAGAGAGGCTAAAGGGAGCTTTAGCTCCCTAGCAAAGAGCTAGGCGGAACCTTAGGTCAGGTGCTGTTTACCTAAATTTTAAATAATGTGAAAATATTAAAGAATGCTCCTTGATATGAACTCATTCCAACAGATTCTGCCAGTTCTCTGAGTGTGAAATCTGGTGGTCGAGGACAAAGATGACTTTGCAGCGTCCTCTAGATCACTACCTACAGCTGCTTCCTGAAGCAAGATTGGTGTTCTCCTACCATGGGGCTGAGACAATCACCTTTGTATGCTGCCTTTCTCCCTCTGCTCCCTATAAAATACCGTCTTCTTAACTTCTATTATTCTTCCATTGCCAGTTCAACCCCAGGTTTCACAATCTGCTTTTTGGCTGCCTTCACTGTTTTCAGTGCTTTATCCTTGTAGAGTAATGGATTTATACCTGTTTGTTGCTAATTTGAATGGGCTCCTAACTCCATCACCACCTAAACAAGGTGCCTGGACCACTCAATAAATGTGTAGGAGCCATGGGAGTGTGCCGATGTGTTTATAGAGCGCTTGCCAAGATCTGAAAGAAAAACCATGATAAACTTCACTCTTTTCACATGTACGTCTTAGTTTATTTACATTGTACTACATTTCATTTCACCCCTTATTTTATCTTCTTTTTATTGGTTATTTTTTAACTGAGACATAATTTGGCTTTGTAATCCTAGTCATGAACTCACTTTTGTGGTCCAAGGTGCTCTCGTGATCATAATTTTCCATATTTCAACCCCTAAATTCTTGGATAAAAATACCTATGTGCCGTTGCTTTCAACTTAGTTTAAATATGACGTAGTTCAAATGTGATTGACAACTATTTACACCCAATGCTTTAAATCAAAACAAAACACACACACACACACACATAAAGAAAACCTCAGTCAATCTAAGAATTCTGAGAATATAGGGATAAGAGAATTGGTTCTGTCAGCCCACCTTGCCAGTGTTAACATATTAATGGGAGAATGTGTAAAAATTATAGTTGACATTTTGTCAGTCTCTCCACTTTGTTGGTGTTTTTCTTAATGATCACTTTGTTTGGCCCTACAAGCCATTCACTCATCAACATATGTGCCTGTCTCATTGACTTAAAGATAATTCATGAAAGGCAGAAACACATTAAAACATTCCATTTAGCACATCATAACCCCTGTTAAATATCCATAATGATGATCTTGATTTAAATATTTGATCTCATTTGAACTTATCATAGGTCAACAATTATCCTGGGCTTTTGAGAAACTACATGAAAAGTGAGAGCACAGGTTTTGGAAGACACAACACAAATCCCTGCGTAAAACATGGGGAAAAGAGTATGATGAACCTATATTTTACAATGCATTAGTTGGGAAATCTTACCCAGAAAATTATACTAAATTTAGGGCCTTTGGTTAAAAGAAATAGCTAAATAAACCGAAGGGAGTTTAGTATTTTTGGTTTTTTATTGCATGTGTTATTAAGGTTCTGGAAGGATAAGAGGAAAAATTAAAAGAACTACTTTGCTAAAGTCAACTAAAATAAAGATGATTCCCGGAAACAAAAACAACTTAGAGCCAAAATAATTTAGCCTTCTCTGGACCATAGAAAAGGCTGTGTCATTGCAAAGGGAAAACAAGAACCCTGGTTCTATAGCACAGGTGTTGAGAAGAATATTTGGAACAGAATTATCTAACATAAATCACAAAGTGAATTTCCAACAGCAAAAACTATTGTGTTGATGAAATGTTTCCCAGGGGAAGTAGTCAACAAACCATCCCTTGAGATGCTTCAAATCAGGGAGAAAATAACCCAGAAATTGTCCTGCGGGGAACATCTCTGTCCAGACATTAGACATGAAAGGCAAAGCTTTGCAGATTTGCTCTCTAATTTATATTCTTCTGCAATCCCATGAGGCTGAGCAAAGGCATGGGAACAATGGCTGGAGCAGTCTCGGTGCAGATGATGCAGAGGTTTGCTCAGATGTCTCAGCCTTGGCTCACATCTCTGAGTCAGCACAGAATGCAATCTGCTAGAGAGGCCACTTCCACCATACCCAAATACGGTCCTTATTCCAGAGACCTTTGTTAACCCACTCAATGAGATCAACTGGAATAAATTAAGAACCTATATAAAAGTTGGAGGCATACATTTCTTCAAGCACAGGCTGTCTTAAACCAACAATCAAATACACTATAAATTTGACAATGATTTTTTTGGTCTATGCATTTTATTTGTATTGGAAACATATTCAAGGTCAAATGACCAGGTTAAGATGTATTTTTAGTAAGATTTGGTATCTACCATTAGGACTGCAATTCAGTCTTTCTTTGGTTCCATTACATTCACGAGAGGCCTAACGTGCCTGAAATTACTCCTGGTGCCCCAGAACTGTGTTTCTTTATAAGCTGCTGTCTTTACAGACATCGTAGACAGGGTAAGTAAAGATACAGAGAAAAAAAAAGTCGCTCATTAGAATAAATAATCTTAAAGTGACTAAGACCAATTTTTTTCTAGATAAATTAAATGTGCATTTTAGAAAAATGCTTAAGAAGTGCCTGGGGAAAGATAAACTTGGTGTAATATAAGGTAACAACTTATTAAAAGTTAGATTACTGATGAAATCTACGCTTAAAATCAAAAGGTTGGCTAGTAGGAAAAACAGAGTAACCACCAACAAAATGACTAAGATAAAACGGATGTTCAGTTGTAGAAACAGAATCATAGAAGTATCTTGCTGCAAACACAAACGGCCAACAAATTTATGAGAAAAAAAAATGTGCACTTTTATTAGCAATCAGGGGAATGCAAATTAAACCCATAATTAGATGTTAATTCACATCCACCAGATGAAGGCAAATTAAGCAAATGAAAATACCAAGTGTTGGTGGAGACATGGAACAAAGAAAATGTTCATATGTTCCTGGTGTGGGGCTATAATAAATGTGGTATGCCATTGACACTTAATATAGAGATGTGTTTTACATGGCTCGGAATTTCCATACCTACATGGATGCCTGGAAATGGTGATTAATTTTTACTGAACAATGTCTAGAAAAATGCTGAAACCATAAAGATAGATAACAGAAAAGCTGGAGTTCAAACAAGTCTGTCAACAACAGCTTAGGTCAGTTATAATCAATTCATGTCATAGGATACTACACAGTAGAGGGATTGAGTGTAGCCGTATGCATGTACACAGGTATTCTCAGATACTTAATGTTTAGCCATAAGGCAAATAAGAAAAAAGAAACATATTTCTTTGATTACAAGCACACACAAGGAAACAAAATAGTGTGTTAAAGAAAGATGCATTTGTGGCAATGTTACAAATTGAAAGGGTTAACACACACACACACACACAAAACCTGTAAATGGTTTTTTGTATTACTATTATTATTATATTTAGTGTTACTATTAATTAATCCAGATACTATACACACACACACACATATATATATATGACATATAATATATATATTGCTCATAATGCAACTATATTATGTGGTGTTGTAACCAAGAAAGCACTAGCATTGCTCTGGTCTACACCTTCATTAACATGGAAACTCATGTTTCATGAAAAACAAATGACATCCAAATTAATATATCAGATTTCAGAAACACCACAAGCCTATTAATTAAATAAATTAGGGCTCTTTCTTTTAACAAGGGACTTGGGTCCCAGTTTAGAGTTGGTCTTCTTGCTTGAAAGACAATCTCCATAAAACTGAGAAAAATAAAATAAAATAAAAAAGGGACAGTGAAGAGTTTCAATCAGACATAAAAATGTAAAGAAAAGATATTTTGTGAATACAGGATCATTTTTTTAATATGTCACAACTAGAAACTTGTGTCCTAAATTAAACAAAAGCAATGTTATATCTTCAGGCTTTCCGAAACAATCAGGATAATAATGTAAATACTGTACCAGAGTGATGACCTGAATAGAAGACAAATAGGCTAAATCATGTTCTCCATCTTAAACAGCAAATGAGTGGAGAAATATTTCTAAAATTCTATTGGTGAAAATCTAAATCCTAAAATGAAATTTCACTTATTATTAAACAAATGACCTGAGTTAGCATCATTTATATCAGATCTAATTATTTTTATTCCTATGAAAATGTGAATATAGGTTTAAGCACATTTTAGATACCCTAAAATAAAACTATATTGCTAATCTTTCTTATCAGGTTATAACTCAACCAGGTGATATTTTATTACATACATTCTGAAGTGCCAACTAGTTCAACAGAACATGCTTGTCCTAGATATTCTGGAAAATTGCCTTCCCCTAAGATCTGCATGTAAAAGAAAACTGTTGTGAAATTTTAGTTCAGCCATGTAAAGACGTATTGCATTTGTTTAATTATGTTTAACTATGTAAAGCTGTGATGCTGTTTTAACTTGCCTGCCTAATGCAACTGATTGGTATAATAAAAAGCTAAATGACCAATGGAGAAGGAGTAGGTATAGGTGGGACTTTCAATCAGGGAGAGTATGTAGCAGAAAGAATTTAGGCTCAGAGAAGAAATAAATTGAGATGACAGGGAGCCCCAGCAGTCAGCCAGCAAGACAGGGAGGAAGCAGGAAAGTGGGACATACAG
Organism: Myodes glareolus; assembly: GCF_982192425.1. Taxonomy (NCBI): domain Eukaryota; kingdom Metazoa; phylum Chordata; class Mammalia; order Rodentia; family Cricetidae; genus Myodes; species Myodes glareolus. Next base: position 16,006,322 of record NC_142038.1, on the reverse strand, counting down.
TTGAAATAAAGGCAAAAAGCCTCAAGGCAAAATGTAGATGAAGAGAAACAGGTTACATTAAGTTATAAGAGCTAGTGGGACAAGCCAAAGCTAAGTCTGAGCATTCATAATTAATAATAAGTCTCCATGTCTTTATTTGGGAGCTTGTGCTCCCAATGCCAACTACAGAAAACAAGGAAGAAACTTCTGAACTGCAATGAATGCCCAGGGAATTCTGTATAAAAGATATCCAAGAGAAGCTACAGCACCAGCTGTGGTGGTACATGCTGGTAGGATTTGCTGAAGGAGACAGAGGCAGGAGGATCACAAGCTTGAGGCCAGACTGAGCTAACATTAGGCCCCACCCCTAAGAGGAGAGCTGCCCCAGGCACACTTGGGAAAGTTAGCCCCACCCACCACCATGGACTTGAGAGAGATGGCTCCACCCCTCCCCTCACCTGAGGGTAGTTGTCCCAGGAACCTGAACCTATGAACTCAACTGCCACCCAGGCACACATCCATTGCTTGAAGTTGGCACACCCCCACATCTGTCCCATCTATGATCTGCTGGAGTGTTTGAAAGAACTATAGCCACAGAACTATGGCTCCATCCAAGAATAGGACATCAGAGATGAATGTTGGTGGAGGTCCAATTTTGATGGTGTACCAAAGTCAGAGGCCTTGAACATAACCAGCAACTCATTGCACAGTGCCACTGAGACAAATGAAGAAGTGGTGGAAAGGAAGGAAAGACAGAAGAGTAAAATATTTTTTTATTAGTGTTTATCTTATTTTTATTCTTTATTAACTTTTCTTGGGGGGGGTGCTACAACAGTGAGGGGCAGATACAGAGGGACTCAGAGGTGAGTGGAATTAGGTTGCATGATGTGAAATTACCAAAGAATCAAAAAAAAACCTGCTACACAATTTGGTTTTTTGAAATTATACATTTAGAACCATAAATGATTTATGGGTATTGGGCTCCAGAAATTTAGCGGGAAAGAGAAATCTCCTACTCAAGTCATGCCATAACAGTGTACTAGAGAAATATAATCAAGAAATCTGAAATGATTTTTGTGTTTCTGTGCCAGACTTTCCCCTCCAAGAAATGAAAGCTATGCACACTATGGTTGTTAAAAACAACCTGTTCATAGAAAGCAGTATATACTCGTATGACCATTGGCAAGTTATCCTCAATAATGAAAATATAAGTATGTTCAGTCATACACATTATTACATATTTCTAAATCACACCATTGCACAAAGTTGGGACATTTCTGAACTATCAAAGAAAAATATTTTTACTTAAGAGTTGTGTTAAAAGGGATTTTTAAACCTCAAGCTAAACTTATCAGAGAATTTTAGAACTCTATAACAATTTTGATCACCAATCAGCCAACCTGTGTTTCTTCATACTAGTAGAGTGCTGAACCTCAGAAGCACACAGCGAGGGAGATAACACTCATGCAGGAGAAGGAAATGTGCGGTATGAAATTGTGCTGCAATTTACCTGAGTGCTGTGATTATAAAGGTGCATAATAATTTGCACTTTATTTTTTTGCTGTTGCTCATTTGGCATATATAACATATAATTTTCTCTCGTGATTTTTTTTATTGGTCTACAGAGAAAACAATCCGATTACCTATCCTTTCTCATCAGCAAGTTGAATATTCACTTTATGAGGTCTTAGTTTGAAGGAAAGTATCTTAAATATATTGGGACAGGGCAATGCCATGGGTATTAGCCCCGGGTATTAGAAGGACAATGAGAAATGCTCTGAATTTTGAAAAGAGAAAATATTGACATAGAGCAAAGTTCTCTATTTTAACTTAGTAATAACAGTGTGGCCAAATCACTATCCTCGGTTAGCATCACCCATTACTCTAGAGGGCTCACTCCTTTCTCAAAGCTTGTGAACTCTGGGATGCTGGTAGTCCTGGCTCGGACGCAACAGGTGAGTCGGCTAGTCTAACAGTATTGCTTAGCTCTGTTCTGAGTAGTTTATTCTTCACTGAAAGAAACACTCAAAAACATTTTAAACATTATTTTTAAGAAAAATTCCCAAGTCTTCCAAAGTGTAATATAACATGGCTAATCAGAATGTTTGCAGAACAAGGAGTTGGTTTCTCAATAAGAAATACTTTACTGGGTTGCATCTAGAAGGGTGGCCTTGATATCATACTATTATATAGAGAAAGCAGCTGAATTCTCTAGGGACAGCTAAGAGAGAAAAAAGCAGACCATAGTAGGTTGCTTAAAAATTCATGGGGTATTGTCCAAATATTGAATTTGGTGTGCTCCAACCCTGAATCAATGATACCAAGCCAGGATTCAATAGGGTCATGAAATTCTCAAGACTTTCTCTGTTCTGTCATACTGACATAGAAAAGACAGAAAATGAAACATCATTCTTATATTTTGTTAATTTTGAATGTTCGCCATACTCTCCATTCCATTTCAGAGGTTATGATATTTTTCTATTATATGATGACTTTTATCAGTAATTAATCAAGCAATCCTCAGTGGTTTTGTGTCATTATTCTCTTAACCGAAGCAACACTAAGGTTTTCTGAAACTTACGTATACTAAACTTACTAAAAGATTATCAGTGTAGGTACATGGAAACGTATCATTTGAGAAGATAGGTTTGCAACAAATACCCAGACACAGCAACCTGTTTCTAATTTGGCATGAGTTGCTGATGGTAATCCAGGCCAGGTCTGTGGCAACGGGAGAGAGCTGGACACAAGCCAACACTCCATTACTAATGAAGTCGCGAGTGCCCTTACGGACACACTTGGAGGAGAAGGCAAGGGGGCTGGGGAAACCTACTTTCTGCGCAGTACCATCGTGCTTTAGCTAAAGACAACGATTCCTGGCAACCATATCCTTTACTAATTATCCTGACAGGGAAAAGCCATGAGGAGAAAGTCTGATATGCATAGTTTAAGATGGTAAGATTATTCATAAAATTGTAAGACTATCTGCTCGAAACAATCACCTGAGGATAGCCTCTCATGGAAAGACGCGAATCACAAACTTCGGCCCTTCTTTGCATTCAGAGCCAGCATGGCGAACAGGGCCAAGATGACAGGATCTAAAGCAGTCTGTGTGCCGAGGACAGAGATCATACCACATTGTTTGGCATTACTGTGTGTCGCTAGAAACTTCTCAGGAACAATCACAAACGCAGGAGAAATCCTAGAATGCTGAATACATACGGGGGAGGCATAAACCAAGAAGAGGGAAACATTCCCATAAAAAAAGATGTCTTTGAGGTAACTATGCTGAGATTCCCTTAGATGGTGTATCATTCCTTAATTCTAGAGACAAACAAACAATAAAAACAGCAGCGAACAATCCCAGCTTGTCAAATGAATCCATTTTCCCAAATGTCAGATTCCTATTGGCTTAGACAAGACTCCAAAGGGACAGTCTGGCTGTGTTCCGTTCAAGACCTAGATAGGACAAAAGTTCATCCTCCCTAATGAACCAAGCAAGTCTGCAGAGAAGTTAACTTGCTAGAGAGTAAATGGAACACACACACACACACACACACACACACACACACACACACACACACAAACACACTAAGAAGTTATAAATCTTTTCCAGGAATAAAAAAAGTGTCTATCAGGCCCTCACAGTAGCCTTGCTGTTAAGAGCATTAAAGCAAATGCACTGAGCCTAATATATTCATTTCGAACACATGTGCTGCCCATTTCCCATGCTTCATCACTCAGAGGGCAGCTGCTGCAGGGTGGAAAATGGATACTGTGGCAGGTCACTGTTGATTTATACTGCAGCACTTGCAGACCAGTGGAGGGCCTGCTTACCCAGGCAACCCCAGGTCCTGACTCCCCCTTCCATAAAGCAGCAAGTGCGGAAGGAGCCCCTGACCTACTGTGGCTGTAGGAGCGAAAAGGGGGCTGGATAGAGCCAATAACCAGCCTCACTTCGTTATGTCTAGAGTGCTTAAACTCTCACCGAATGTAACACAAACATACATCCATAATTAAATAATTAATGGGTAAACCTCCTGTGGGATTCATTAATGTCTGAAATTCCCTTCTTACCTGAAATCCTGGGACTCTACCTTGGTGCCTCTGCACAGGACTCACATTAAAAAGAAAAAAAAGAAAAAAAAAGAAAAAGAAAAAGAAAAAGAAAAGAAGAAGGCACCCCACAAGAGCAAACTAAAAAAACACTCTCTTCTGCTCTCAGCTTCATGTCCTCACTCCACACAGACACTGTTCAGGGATGTCCTTTTTGTCGTGGCATAATAATCTCATTCAAATCGACAACTTCCACATTTGCCTAGGAACAGGGGAAGGACCAATGCTATTGTGCTAGTCTCCATAATCCTTTGTTACGGATCAACAAAGTCTTTAAAAACCTTCTGCTCTGAGTCGGAATTTCAATGCCGGTGAACTAGACATTTGGCCTTATTAAGGGCACCTCCTACTGGTCCTTTCTTAAAGCAAACTATGCTTCTTCTGTGCCATGCTCCCAAAATTTGCTACTAAGGAAAAGGGTAATATTCAGGTAAAGGAGCAAAGATGACTGGGACAAGCTGAATTAGCAACATCTGCAAAGTGCACCCCCCACTTTCCGGGGACCTGCACAAACCACATCACCATGTGCAAACACCCCAGAATGTCTTTCAAAATGTAGAGAAGTTTAGAACAAAGATCAGCAAGCTTTATCCATTGGCATTTTCCTTACATGTGTATACTTTTGTTTAGGATTTTATTTTTTTAATTTTTTTCTGTTTAGATTCGTCTATGAAGAAAAAAATTTGAGAAGGGAATTAAAATAAAACAGTAGTAAACACATAACTACAAGCGAAAAACCTAAGTGAATGGAAGGAGATTTAATTTAGAGATTAATATGTTATATCTGATCTATCCACTCATCTCCCACCAGTCGGTACGGGTAGTAGTCATTTGGGAATGGCTTTAAAATGCTGTGTAACTGAAAACACTGTCCATAGTTTGCACACTTTACTTAATTCAATATTTTCAGCCTCAATCTTCACTCCCTCTCTCTTCTGTGGGCTTTCTGCTTAGCAGGGAACATCTCTGAACTTCCCTCTTTCTGTCCAGATGCTCCCAAAGTGCCAGAGTGAGCACAAGTCAATCTTCTGGGCATGAGGAGAAAGGTTCTGCTTACTTCGCTGGTGAGCATTCGTGGTTTAAGGGGGGAATTTTTGAAGCCGCTTTTCACTACTGCAAGGATAAACTACCCCTTGCCTCTTCACACCTACCTCCCACCTTCAAAGGGAATAATTACGGAGGACAAAGCTCTAGGAGAGAGGAGCCAGGGAGGAGGGGACCGCCCAGAGGGAGGAGGTTGGGCGGGCAACTGTGATGAGCGTGCGGGTAAGCGTGCGCATCAGAGGAGTGCACACAGCAAGCACATAGCAAACACACACACACACACACACACACACACACACACACACACACACGCACACACGCTGGCTAGCTCCGGCTACCTAGAGAAGGATGAAAGCCCAGCGCGTGTGTGCTCACGTTAATCCTGCAGGCTAGTGGCAAAGCTGGCTTGGCGCTTGCTTCATGGCCTGAATCCCTTGCCACCGTGAAGCATTCGCAACCCTTAGTTCTGCAGCCAGTACCAGACAGTCGGAGTTTAGGACTCTAGGGAGGCTGGGGACTTGGCTGTTGTGATTTAATTTTATTCCGTGTTAATTTCCAAGGCGCAGGTTGGGGCGCTCCTGTCCAACTCCTGGCCCCAGCCGGGGCGGTCTTCGGATCTGAGGAAAGGTCGATTCCGGAGGGAGTTGCATGCTCACACAGCAGCTGTTCTGTTTTTCCCCAGTAGACCGGCTCCCTATACCCAGTGCCCACCTACTTGTGGTGGCGTCCCGCAAAACCAGTAAATCTTAGCACTTCGCTCGTTTTTATTCCTTTGGCCACAGAAACCGCAGCTCTGCATTCGGAGACTGCAGCCCTCAGGTCCTTCTTTCTCCTTCTTTAGCCCCATCTAGTCCCCTGAACACTTTTGTCATTTTTAATTAGAAACTACGCCTGCCAAGTGCCAGGCCAGGAGGCCTGTTTCCCAGAACATCAATCATTTGGAGTTTGGAGGTGTCTTGGAGATATTTGAAGACTTAGCTAGCAAACAGCGTTCGCCTACCGTTAAAATTACAAATACACATGCCTTCTTGCAGCCCTGTCTCTCTTTAGGCACTCATTCAAAGTACTCCAAACCTATATCCGTTCTATCCCTCTCTTGATTAGCAATTAGCAAGTACAAAAATGCAAACCCAGGGTCGCACATATTCACACAAACAACCCTAGCCCTACATCCTGCACAGACGTGCTCTAGGCTCCCTGGATGTCATCCTCCGCTTGCTCCTGTTTCCCCGTCCACCTCCCTTTTCCTAGGTTTTTGAGGCTCTGAGGATACAACCCAATTCTTTTCAACAGCGTCCCCATCACTTTGGCAAGCTCGTCCTCCAAATCAACAGAAGTATTTGCAAAAGCAAAGATGCAAGAGAAAAGCACCAGATTGGGAAAAAACGGGAAGGGATGCCCTCGAACCCACCAATATCCTCCGCCCCCGGGGGGGGGGGGGGAAAGTCTTCTTTCTTTTATCATCTGCGAGGAAAAGGTGAGCAGAGCGAGCACCGAATATTTTATTTCTCTTCCACTCTAATTCTACTCTCCATATGAAACTGGAAGAAGAAGGGGGTAAGGGGTGGGGGAGTGTAGAGAAGAAAGGAACAGAGCTCTTACCAGTGACTTGAAGATGCGCGCTGAGCAATGAAGCTCCGAAGAGTACAAAAGCCAGCTTGGGTACCCAAACACATCCAAGACTATTCTCCATATTTCAGCCAACACCTTCGGGGCCAGGGGTCCTGGGCAGCGGTGGCACTCACACGCATGCACTCACACACACATGCACACATGCACACACCCGCGCCGAGCCCCTTCGGCTTCCTCCTCCTCCTCCTCCTCCTCGTCCTCTTCCTCCACCTCTTTCTCCACCTCCCCTGCGCCTCTTCTGCCTGCGAAGCCTTTTTTTCTTGTCCAGAGACACAATCAGCAGCAAGAAGAGGCAGCAAAAAGTTCCATTCGGTCCAAGAGCTCCCGAACCCCGATAGCACCTTGGATAACTAACTCAAGGAAATGGAGAGAGCAAGAGATGGGGAGACAGCTCTCCGCGGGGCTTGTGAGGCATCAATGAACGGAATATCCAGGAGGGCTAGAGACGAGACGCAAAGCAATCCCGTGGCTGGTCATGCGTTAGAACGCTGTAGCTTCTTCCTTGTAGTCGGTTGGATAAAGTTGGAGAGAGAAATTCACGCTGGTGATGCTGTTCCTTTGGCTTCTGAGAGCTGGGGAAACGGATAGGGGACAGAGGCGGGGGAGTGCCGGGCGGAGCGCTCTGCTCTCACTTGTTACTGGGGTGTCCGCCAGCGGTGTGTGAGCTGAGAGTTGGAACCTTACTATCCATTGATCCAGAGAAGTGGAGGGTTAGAAGGGAAAATGTGGAGACCGGAGGGAAACGAACTGGATCAGGCAAAGAATCCACGCGATGGGGGGCGGGGGCCTATAGAAGCTTAGGGGGAAAAAAAAAAGAACGGACGGAGGAGGCTTCCAGCAGCTGCGTTCGTTCGGTCTACATATCAATGCGCAGGGATGCCCTCTGTGGGCAAAGCGTGGGAAGTCACTTTTGTCAATGGAGCCAGCGAACATTATGAGCATCTGGAGGCTTTGCGGCAATCACATTTGATCTTCTACATTCAGGAAATTATTTTATGTGACTGTAAAACCCGGGCGGGTGTTTCGGGTAGGGCAAGTGGCCAGGCTTTTACTTTCTTTCTTGTCTTCTGTATTATTTAAAAGAGAAATTTTCATTAGGGAAAAAAAAATCTAATGCAACACACTTCTAGAATTAGGCAACGGAGATCCAGAAACGCTCCACACCCTAAGCAAGTGTCAGACTGCTTCCTGAGGGCAACTGGCACCGGTGTCTTTTTCAGTGCGCGTTTTGTTGCATCCATGGTCACTCTTCTCCAGAGGAGAGTCAGTTGCTTAGGTATTTAAAGCACTAACAATATTCAGGGTGCCTCGATGTCTCCCAAGAAACATGTACCTGAGATTTAGCCTGACACAATCTCCATTCTCAAGAATGAAAGACATTTTCATCAGCTGGAAGAAAAGAGCAAAGGGATAATTTTAAAATTATTATGAGAACTGATCCATAGAATGAGAATATGTTCTCATCAGGGAGAACGAAAATGCACTCCTCCAGGTCATGAAGAAAGTTTATATTGAACACACACACACAAACACACGGGGGTGGGAGGTGGGAGGGAAGGTTACAGGAAATTCACATACCAAGTAAAAGTTCAGAAAATTGCTTCAAGCCTAGTTATTCAACACATCTTACCTTCTCTGTGAGACATCAGGCAGCCTCCACAGGAGACATTGCAGTGCCTTTCATCTCTGTCTGCCTTGCAAATGCTGGCCGAACTGGTAAAACAGCCCTGCGATTGAGGAGAAGCCATCCATCGGGAAAAATGTTCAGCCGCACTTGTCTCTTATTCTTCATCGCACCATTTTGTTTATTCCTTCCATCTCTCCTCTACTCTTGTCACTCAGATTCACAAGGTTGTGAAGGATATAGTGCATTGTCTGTAAGAGAACAGTGAGAAAAAAGAGCTGTGAATAATACAGAATAAGGTCCCCACCCGGAAAACACTAAAACTGATCCAGGATCCTTCAGGTCCTTAGCCATGCTCATTGCTTTCTACCCAGAAAATGTTAACATGAGCAGCACCTCTAATAACTGCGTCCAAAATTCTGAAGCCTCTTAGGTGCTTTGTTGATGTCCAACTTTTCAAAACTTCAGAACTTGAAGTAGCAGAAGTAGAAGGTTCTAGAAATGTAGGGCTGAGATCAAGAACATGCTCTTAAATTGGCCATGGATCTTTCTGAAAGATCAATGATAGAAAGCTTCGAGAAATTTGTGACATTCAGAATTTGTTGTGAAGAATAATCAGGCACTAGGGACACGTGCTTTTTTACTCAGATGAAAATCTTTACCTTCTAGGTAGATGTACAAAATGATGGCTGAAACTGTGGACATGACCTTTGTGTCAGAGAGCAAAGATGGCAGAACTATGATCACTCCTTGAGAGACATGAAATTGGCTATTCCCAAGCCCAGTAAAGACAATTGTTATCACCTAGTGCCAGATAGGAACCCAAAGTAATCTGTGTAGTTGGGGTCTCAGCAAGCAGTGATTCTCACCCTTCCCAGATCTATGACCCTTTAATACAGTGCCTGATGTCCTGGTGACCCACAAGCATACAACTATTTTGTTGCTACTTCTTAATTGTCATTTTGCTACTGTTACTAATCATAATGTAAATATCTGATATGCAGGATATTGGATATGTGAGTCTGTGGGGGTCGTGACCCATCGGTTGAGAACTGTCGCTGTCAAGGCCTCCTACTTAGCCCAATATATTAAACCTAATCATCTGATTACCATGTCCAAATGAGTCCAGGCCATTAGCCGGTTGACTAAGGAGGTTCTACAATAAGGTATCATTGCTTCCCTTCCTCCTTTATACTGCTGTGTCCCACAGCTAATGATAACTAGCACTCTTTGGTACTTCTCTTCAGCTTAGTGTTAAGATGCTCTGTGGAAAACAGCTTTAATATTGTCAATTCCAAAGGATCGATGGCTTATACTTGAGACACTGCATTCTCCTTCCCTACTAAGGTGTCAGACACACTTCCCACTCAGCCTTCTCATTAGCAGAAAGAAAATCAAAATATAAAATGAGAAGAGGAAAGAAATGGGACTCATGGGAAGTAGTTTAGTGTCATCAGTGTCTTCCCATAGTCTTTAAGACATTTGGTATTTAGAAACTGCTGGGAGTTTTAAAAGCATGGTGACAAACTATCACAGAGTCTAGACTTTGACTTCAAAGACACTTTAGCTAGTACGTCATTTCTTCCATCCAAATATACTATGTTAAATGTTTGTAAGAGAGTGTGGAGAAGCCATGTGAAATCTTGATTTTTCTGAGATTAGACCAAAAAGATACGCCCAGCTTAAAGCATGCAATTCTTTTTAGTGTTCCAGTTGAGAAACTGAATTGGTTATCTTACCTTCAGAAAGTTAATTACTCTCCCCCTATTTTTTTCCATTCACACATTATTGTGGTCTGGTTTTGAATCCTTTTGATGTGACAGTTTAGAAATCTACTTGCAAAAACAGTAGTATCTAGTCAGATGGTACCTATTGCAATATGAATTTCAATTTGCTGCAAATCTAATCATGTGAACTTGAAAATGTGATAAACCACAATTTATTCATTTATTTAAGGAAGCCAATTGTATTATACACCCAGTCTATATATTATCTACATAAAATATGCAACTATGAATATAACAAAGTTATTGTTAATTTGCAATCACGTAGTGAGGAGTTTTTTTCACTTTTTATTACATTAAATATTTTATTGGGGACATTAACATATCTGACAGTCCATGTGCAGAGGTCAGAAGAAAACCTTTGAAAACCATTCTTCTCCTTCCAGCATGTGGGTCCTGGGAGTCAAATTCACACCATCAGTCTAAAGTGACTTTACATACAGAGTTATCTTACTGGCCTAAGGGATGTATTTTAATGACAATTGCTTGGTTTGGTTTCTGCTCACTTGGTTGCTTGGTTAGTTCAGAATATCTTCTTCTGTGTTTGGTGACATCATGAAGTTTAAGGGCATGATCCTTGCATATTTCTGACCATGAAACGGGGAAGTGGATCGTGAGGCACATTAGTCACACAAAGTGTTCTGATCTTCTGATCGTGATGATGAATTTACACCTGAGCCCAAGAGCAAGTCTAAGTGAAGAAGCCCTCACCTCCCCCAATAGGAAAAAAAAGCATTTGAATTCTAATGGAGGCACATTAGGAGAATCCTGGTAAGACTTCATTTGTGGAGGAGTATGATATTCAGAGTAAGGGCTAACTTAGAAGTCTTGGAGCTCTTATTATGTTTCCCAGCACCAAATCTCCTGACCACAGTCCTCTACTCTAAATTCCAATGTCTTCTTCCTCCAGTCCTTAATGTTAATTTGTTTGTTAACCAAGGTACCTTCAGATGTAATGAAAAACCAAGGCCAGAGCATAAGGAGATTACCCTTGATTTTTCCAGGGTGACCCAATAATGACATGATATATTAGAAAAAGAAAAAGAAAAACAGGGAGATTCAGATAAAGAGAAGTGGTCACAAAAGCAGAAGTCCAGGCAATGTGATAGTGTTACTGGGAGGAATTAAGAGCCAAGGAATGTGTCAGACTCAAGAGTTGAAAAAGACAAGCTTATTATACTTCTTCACAAAACACATAGTCCTGAAGATCCTTGGATCACAGCAATGTAATGCCACTTTGGGGTATTTGATCTTCCAAATTATAAGATCGCAAATTGGTGTTAGTTTTAGTTATAACATAGTGGTAGCTTCATAAGGAAGTAACAGAAAGGCAGCACAGGCTTTCATATTATGAAGTGGAGAGATACTACAAAAAAATGCTTAAAATTATCAAAATGACTGCGGCATTGAGCAACTGATGGAGGCTGGAGGCACTTTAAAGAGCATAATAAGAAAACCCTGCTCTGACCTGAGTCCACTATAGGCAAACATGGTGCTGTCTGTGCGGGTTAACATGAAAATGAGGAACAGAGATTCTGTTTGCAGTGGCATAAGATTCAACATTATATTTTCCAGCTATGTGAGAAGCAGAACTTGTGATAAACTCGGATATTCACTGAGGAGATTACCTAACTCTTGATGATATGACCAAATTTCTTCTTATAGTTAAATATGAGAGGAGTGGAAGATGCTGAGGGAACAGATACCATGCACAAAAACTACAGTGCTTGTCTATGAGGACAATATTGGTCTATTTTACTATGCATACTGGAATTATGATATTTAGGTCAGTGAAACATCCATTAGAGTAGGAGTAATGAATATGACTGTGTGATCATATTATTTCACGCCTTACAAAGGTCAAAGGATCAGAACATTCAGTCAAGCACAGGCATCTTTAAGATCAGGCATGTGACTAGTGGAGCCCTTGCTCTACCTGAGCTGAAGCAAAAAGTAAAGAAAAAAAATAGTCCAAGAAGGTTCCACCAGGAAGACTCTGGGTTAATAATATGTACATGGGAGGTCAACATGGGCCTTGATATTGCCATACACGAAAAACACTGCCAAACTGAGCTAAAAGGAACAGAGAAATGGCAGGATAGCAGGGGATATTATATAGGTAGGTAAGAGCTGCAAAAATCTATTCACCTTACAACTTAATGGATGTAAGAAAAAAGGATGCTCTTAAGGACAAAGATGTGAACTTATACAGAAAACCCATGAGCCAAAAGTAAAAAAGTCATAAATAACATAAAATTGTACGTAGACTTAGAAACTCTTATTTGCTTGACTGGTTTTCAAAATTGCTTATGACCAAACACTCATTTTTTTCCTTCTACTTTCTTGCTTTGAACAATGTATCTATAGCTGACTTACTATGCCTATTGTGCCACTTTATTTTGAAATCATATAATTCATCTTCTAATTTATCATAACTCCAAGAAAGACGAATTTTCCACTAATAAGGATTCACATATTGCTGAACCATGCTAGGGAGAGTTGAAGAGATTTTCAATGCTCATGCTGATGGTGTGTGAAGTTTTGTATTTGACACTGCTATGGAATAAAATGTTGAAGCTACTGGAAAAAGGTAAGCAAACCTTACAGTGAGATTGATGTGAGCAATTGTCCCTCTAAATGTCTCTACATCCTAGTTCTGGAAGCTATGAATATGTCATCTATCTGTGACAACAGGGTGTTACATAAATTATTAAAGAAAACTTAAAATGGAGGGATTGTCTGGGATAGTTGGGTGAATCCACTATAACAAAGGCCCTTTTAAAATGAAAGAGGTAGGCAAAGTTACAGTTCCAGAAGTTTCTGTGATGATGGACAGAGAAGTCAGAATGATGCTTTGCTGAAAGACAACCATCAGCCATGGGATACAGGCAGCCTCTGCATACTAGAGGACCCAAGATCAGATTTGCAAATGAGTCTCCGTAAGAGAAACAACCCTGTGTACACTTTGGAATTACAGCTGTAAGACCCATCTATTGACTTTTGACTTCTAGAACTAACTATAAGATACTAAGTTTGTATTTATTCTAGAAATCCAAATTTACATTCATGTATAGTATTACTTTTAATGATAAAAAATCGTGAGAAAAAGTTAAAACTATAAGATTAGAACAAGAAATAAAACAGCTGAGCTCTAGACATTGTTAAGGCCAATTCAATAAATCACCTTCTTTAATACCAACCCGTCCTCTGGAGTCCTTAGTTACAAGGATTAACTAATTCCAAGAAATGATGAGTTTCAAGCTTTCATAATGTGACTATTTATTAAAAACAATCTTCATTAAGTTAAAACTTTCATTCAGCTCCAATTTTATAACTTACCTGGGGATGGGAGAACTCTACAGACGTTAAGCTTTTAATATGGCAGAAGGAAGGACCTGCTGTTGCTAGGCCATATCTAAATATGATAGCTCAGTTGTTAGTAGGAAGACTGTCTTTGATGCTAAGATGTGTTTCTTACATGCAACAGAAGGATGGATCCTGTTTTCCTACCCATTCTGTTAGGGTGTGTCTTTTTATTGGTGAATTAAATCTATTAGTATTGAGACATATTAATGACCAGTGACTGTTCATTACTGTTATTTTGGTGGTGGTGGCAGCGGTATGCATTTGTGTGTTTGTTTGTATGTGTTTGTCTTTGTGTGTGTGCGTGCCTGTGTGCGTATGTGTGTGCAAGTGTGTCTTTCCATTCTTTGGGTTTTGTTGATATGGGATTATCTATTGCATGTGTTGTTGTGAATATTGATAGCTTTCAGGGGTTGGAGTTTTCCTTCTAGTATCTTCTGTAAAGCAGGATTTGTGAATGTGTTTTTAATCTAGATATTAAAACTGTATGTGTTATTTGTTTTAAAAAAATACTGAAGTAACTTAGAGATGGGGAAAATGAAGTAGTTGAGGGATATCCCTGTGAAGGACATGGCTTCCCACAGGAGTGCTGGTCCTGTAAAGTAGAGTCTCAAAGTTCTCTTCTAAGAACCCTGAACTCATTAACTCCAGGGGCTGAACTAGAGAGCAGAATAATAGGTTTCAGGTAATATGAAGGGAGAAATGGGCAAACTTGGGAGGGAATACTAATAAAAGAGGAGAAGGGACATCCATACAGGAGAGCGAGGAAGGAGGGACACAATAACATCAAAGCTGTTAGATAAATATTCAAGGAATCATTATTTCATTTCATATTTATAACACATATAGGTGTATGCCTGCATATGTGTATACCCACATGTGTGTGTGTATGTGTGTGTGTGTGTGTGTGTGTGTGTGTGAGAGAGAGAGAGAGAGAGAGAGAGAGAGAGAGAGAGAGAGAGAGATGAAGCTATGCCACTGGGGTTGACTATGCTTCCCAAAAGAGTCACATACTACACTGCCTATCTAACCAAAACCCCAGCACCAAACGTGAAAAAATGTTTATTTCAGTTGTTGGTCAAGGTAATTCAAGTGACTCTCTCTCCTAACCACTTAGGTTAATATTATTGCCCTTCTTTATTTCTCAGAGTTTGAAAGCAAGTCCTATTGCTGAAGATACTACACATTTTGAACATATGACTTGAAAGATTTTAGGTGGATATAACCTGAAATCCTCCTTCCTCTGTTTCAGCTTTCAAATTATCAGAAAGTACTGTGTAAATTGCCAAGCAAGAGATGCAATCAATGATCCTATCCAACTAAGATGCTTAAGAACTATATCAATGGTCAACATGGTAAGATAGTCCTAAAGGTATAGTGGTAGTATTCATATGTTGGGATTAACAATAGCTATCCAATTGTAATTAAGGCCACTCAAAAGAAAGGAAATCATGCCTGGTACTAAAAGATTGATTGTTAAAGACATAGTTTGCAAACACCAAGAGAAAAGAAAGACCAATGGAAGCCAACATGAGTTTCCTTAGAACAAATCATAGCTGGCTCATAATAACTAAGCATCTGGAAAATAAAACAGAAAAATAGAACCTGAATTTTAGCAAAGTATTGTATATTATTCATTCATGGTATTATCATAAATAACAAAATTTAAATTTGACTTGTGCTACCTAATATTTTATTAGTGATAGTAACTGTAAGTGAAATAGATATTAAGTGGTTAAGGTCAGTTAATGAACAACTAGAAAATTATGTTCCTGTAATGATTAACAGGGTATCTCTCTTCTTGATTCTATAACAAATGTCTTTTGAATGATAGGGATATAAATATTGACATACTTAAGAAACTAGATTGTGGTATGAAGTAGAAGTAATTATTAATATATCTATTTACATACTTAAAATAAAAACAAAACCACTGTGTAACTATACATCAATATTTTGATATACATACTAGATTTTATATGATCTTTTTATATACATTATATAAAATATATTTGATCATGTTCACTTCCTGATAATTTCTCCCTTCCTCACACTCAGATCCCTGTTTTCTTTCCAATTAGTTCCTCTATGATTTTATGATTTATTTTTTTCATTTTCTGTTTTTTTCAGAAAGCTACATAAGGATTATTTACTAGATCACAGAGTACAGGATTATCAGAAACACAGACACCTTACTAGTGGCTGCACTACTAAATATCCTTTCCTCCCCAGCACCCACTAACTTCACATAATTCTCAGGAGTGGTGGAGCATCTTCATGCTCCATAACAGGATGCTGGTGAGTCCAATCTTGTCAAAATCTAGAGTAAGTAACCCCAGCTGCTCTGAGTTCAAGGGTGCTATGGTCATATTATCCTCAGAGGTGATAAGTCCACACAACCAATATTTGTGAAGAACTATAGTCAGTGGTTTCCATTGTAGCCTACCCAAAAGTTTCACTTCTACAAATAAAGGCTGTGAAAGAAGATACCTGGCTTCGAGGTATCTTCTTTAAAAACTTTAAAAGAGTTTTTAAAGAGTGTTCTCTTAGAGTTGAAGTTTGATGGGGGGAAAAAGATATGATCCACCCACTAAAATATCTAGAGCCACACAATCTCACATTAGACATGATGGTGTGCACCATTTAGGAATGTAAATATTGCCACTGGCAGTGGCACCAGGATTTATCCCTACTGCATGTACTGGCTTTTTTGGAACCTATTCTCTTTAGATGGATATCTTGCTCAACCTAGATATAGTAGGGTGGGTCTTGAACCTTCCTCAAAGCAATGTTCCTTACCCTCTCTGAGGAGTGGATTGGGGTGGCGTGGGGGTTATGTAGAGGGAAGGGAAGGAGATGGGGGAGTGGGAACTGGGATTGGTAAGAACAATGAAAAAAAAGATTATTTGTTTTCTTTTCAAAAAATTAATTAATTAAAGAATAAATAAAAATATAGTATATAGCCAGGCAGTGATGGTACTTGACTTTGCTTTTAATCCCAGCACTCAGGAGGCACAAACAGGTGGATCTTTGTGAGTTCAAGGCCAGCCTTGTCTATAATTATGTGGGTAATAACCTATTCTGTGAGGAAGTAAATCTGAATAATGAAACTAAATGAAAGTGACTTCTTATGGCCATATTTATGATAAGAGAAAGTGGAGAATGTACACATGTTTGCCACTCTGAGAAAAGACATGACACTGTACAGTGGAAGAGCAGCATGCTACTAGCCCTTACATGCTTCCTGTCCATGTGGCTATATTCCAGTCCTTTCAGGGTGTGATCTTATCTAGTCCTCCCAATAAGTCTGAAGGGTTGTTTTCTACCCAGGTACATCTGGGCAGTCTGAATATAAGATGACCAAGTGGGTATGCTGGCTGGTTTTGTGTGTCATCAGAGAGGAAAGGAGCCCCAGTAGAAAAAAATACCCCCATGAGAACAATTGTAAGGCATTTTCTCAATTAGTGATCAATGGTTGAGGGCCCAGTCCATGAAGACTGGTTCCATCCTTATTCCTGGGTTCCATCCTTGAAGTCCTGGATTCTATAAGAAAGCAGGCTGAGCCTGTCAGGAGAAGCAAGTAAGAAGAAACCCCTCCGTGACCTCTGCCTCAGTTCCTGCCTCCAGGATCCTGCCCAGTTTGACTTCCTGTCCTGTCTTACTTCAATAATGAACAGCTATATGGAAGTGTAAATTCAAAGAAACCTTTTTTTCCCCAACTTGCTTTGTGGGCATGGTGTTTTGCTGCAGCAGGACATAGTCCAACTAAGACACGAGACAAGAGAACACATAAAATAATATAAGTGTTTAAGTCAGTCTCAAGGGGGCCCTTCCTGCTGCATGAAGGCTGATGTTGCTTTCAGGGGCTGCTGGTTGTTTTGTTCCCAGTCACATCAAAGTCGGGCTACACTTAGAGCCAGCTGCTCACAAACTATGATTTCCTTGTGTGTTTAGCAATCCCTTCCTTGGATACAGGTTGTGACCTTTGTTGACTCATGAACTGCTGTTGAAATGCCATCCCATAACTCAAACTGTTGTCCTGTCTGTAATCTGGTGATTACCTGGTATGAGGAATCACGCGGAATCTCACCCTGGGCTTTAGAACAAACCTCCTCAAAATGCTCCATTGTGAACTCTTTATAAGAGCCCGGGTCCTTGAGCCTAGCACCATGAGTGCCTGCTCTTCATCGCCCACAGGCTGCCGATGACCTCCCACAGGGAGAACAGAGCTAGTTCCATCTCAATAATTGTCTTCTACAAGTTATCTTCAGAAGCACGGGTAGTTTTTTCTATAAGAACTCACGGAAGACAGGAAAAAGCTTTATTGATTTCCAAAATGAGAAAGGAGCTTTCTTTCTAGCTCAGCAAACAACGAAAGTAGGTTCTTTTGCGCATATTGAAGTGTCATTTCTGCAGTTGAATACTCTTGAAAATTGGTGCTTTGGCACAACTCTGTTCACTGGTACTGAGGGAATACTCCTTCAGAGGCTGGAGAACTGCTTCCAAAATAGCCTATTTGTTGCTACAGCAGTGAACTACAGAGGCTTAATTGAATAATTTCTTGTTTCTGGTTTCACCTTGTAAAGCACTGCAGAAGGCACAAGGGCTGGCCTTGGTCCACGAGAGACCTGTTTGCTTTTTTCTTTTTCCTTACAGAATATAACTTCTTGTGCACCCATAGCACAACAGTCACTCCAGAGAAACGAAATGGAGGTAAGCTAATTTTGTATGATGGCAAAGGAAGCAAGAGAAACAAACCAAAAAGCATTGGAGAGAAAGCCTGAGGTATTTATTAGAAAGGCAAAGTAATAGATAAGGGAACAAGAGAGAAATTTTAGTCCCAGAGCATCATGAAAGAGAGCTGGCGCTCTTACGATCACCATCCTCAGACGAGTAAGACCATTAAGATCTAGTACCCATGTGAGAAGCAAGAGACTGATCCAGTGGTCTAAGAAAAGCTAATACATGAAAACACAGATACTTTAACCTCTGCACACAGTATTGCCTCCGGCTATGAACATATTGATCGAATCTGCAAATATGATGAGTGCATATTTGTGTTGCCTGTGTGCTCGTTTCACAAAAAAACAAAATGTGATTTATTTGTTGGGGTTATTGTTGTTAGTTGATTTGCTTTGGAGACACAGTCTCTCTATAGCTCTGATTGGCCTGAAACTCACTATGTAGGATAGACTAACCTCAAATTGACAGAGAATAGTTCTGTCCCAATTTCCAGAATACTGATACTAAAAGGCCTGAGCCACCACACCCAGATAAAAATGTGTTTTTTTTAAAAAAAAATACTTTAAATAACTTAAAGTTAAAAAGACTAATGCAATAATCTGGCTTAAATTCCTTTTTTATATTTGGAAGAACATTTTTGTGCCATTAGAGAATTATGTAAATAATAGACTTTCTGCTGAAAATATTTTTTACATATTTGTTAAAATATTAACAGAGGGAGGATTATATAAACAATGCACCTGAAAATGGGCTAAGGGATTAGACCGTTAAACAATACCATGGATTTAAGGCTGTGGCTAAGTTAATAGAATGCTTGCCTAACATGAATGAAGCCCTGGGCTAGGTTTCCAGCACCCTGTAAAATGTCCATCTTGCTTCAGTGGACAACTGACGCAACAGAAAAACATTAGAAACACTGCTCCTAGGGTAACGACTTCTCCCCAAGCTGTCCAGGGACCGAGAATGGCAACTGGAAAGAAACAAAGTTAAGTTCAAGTAAGGGATAGGGAAGTTACACATCACAGAAACAGAGCAGGAGTTTGAAAAGGATCCAATGCCAACGACCAGCCCCTGGGATCAGACATAAGAATGGTAATGGAAAAAGTTTCACAGAATATGATGTTTTGCATGCAGTTATCAGACTTGTCTGTAAACAGAAACTTTGTACATGTATTCCCAGTTTGAGATGGTCAGAGCAAGTCCAAATCAAGCTCTCACAGGATGGTGAACACTGCTATGGTACCTTTTCCTCTACCAGTCTTTGAAGCTTTGACTGTATCAACAGACTAAAACCTATGCTTACTCAAAATAATGAGTATCTTAATAAAAAATCATAGTTTTTCTTTTAATGATAAGAAAATTCCCATAACATTTTTGTTTGGCTACTGAATATATAGATTATAACTTTGAGGGTTGTTAAGAAGTTAGGCTTTACTGTAGGACATGGTCTAGTCATTTGGAGTCACATATAAATTTTATTTTATTTTTATTTATTTATTTATTTTGCACCCTGACTGCAGTTTCTCCTCCTCTCTCTCCTCCCACTCTATCCCCCAAACCTCCCCCATCTACTCCTGAAGGCGTAAGTCACAGACAATCCCACACCAGTTTGGAATTATGATTAATAGAATGGTTATTTATTCAAAGGGGAAAAAACTTACAGATTACCGTCCCAGACAACAGCCCCTCCGCGCGAACAGGAAAGGAGTCCAGGGGCCGGAAACGGAGCCGGAAGACAAAGAGAGAGTGGAGGACAGCCGCTGCTTTTTTTAAAGGGAGAGACCACGCCCCAATGGGCTGGTAACTCAGCGGCGATTGGCTGAAGGAGCTGAAGGAACTCCCACAGCATCTCCCCCTTTTGTTTAAGTAAGAGAGTTCTAAGCCTACTACGCAATTATATACAATAAGTACAAACCTACGAAATTATATACAATAAATACAAATATCCTATTCTAACTAGCTTAAGTCTTGTATAACAAATAACTTGGCCAAGTCATGAAAGGAAAGTAACTACATTTATATAATCTTCAATCCCATCGAAGATCTGAGAAGGGAAATAATGTTATCTGAGTAATTAGGAAGTGCAATCAAACAACTTCCAGAACATGTACCAAATCGCAGAGACAACTGGCTACCTGGACAAACACCCAAAGTCACATTTGCAGCGTTGAAGCAACCAACTTTGGCTAAGGCCTGATGTAAATGACATACCATTTTCAAAGGCAAGAAACTTCAAAACTATCTTACCCTGTCTTGGCAGGATATGACAGTCTTGTTTTATCCATTTACGGATATTCTGTAACTCTGTCAGTAGTTGAGGTATGAGCATTTTTTTACCCAAAGGCCAGTTCTGCCAAGAAGAAAGGCTCCAGGTGGAGTGTCTTTGGTGCTCAACATTCTCTCGGGCATAGATCAGTGTTGCCAGGAGTGATTGTGTCTCCCTACCATAGAACTCTGAATTAGATTAAAGGCCATTTTCTACAGCTCTTTGAAGAGGTTGAAGATTATCTATCTATTCTGAATATAATCTCTATATATCTAAAGAACCTGATTAGTCTAATTATAAATGACAAACTTAGATGACTGTTGATCTATATAATTCTCAATATCTATCTAACTTAAAGACTGAGATAATAAACAAGTGTGCAATAAATGAGGACAATGAGACCTCCAAATATAAACAATGTGCAAGTATACATTGCAATATGGTAAATATATATCAATACATAAACAATATATAAGTATCTTAATCAGAGGTAGAAGTGTACAATGCAATATGGTAAATATACATATATCAATACAATATATATATACAAATACATAAAAATGTTTTAAACAGAGGTAGAAGCATGAAGCATGCATGCATAAAATAGTCAACATAATTTAACTTTGTATCAATATATAAGAATCGATACCAATATGTTTGTCTAAAAGCAATAACTCACAAGTACAAATCTATTTATCCCATAATCCAATTATCCCTCCTTTTTTTTTTTTTTTTTTTTTTTTTTTTTTTTTTTAAGATTCCTGTGCTTATAAAATTCCTCCCCCAACCCTCAACCGTATACTAATTATAACCAACCCCTAAATGATGTCCCTAAACCCAAGGACAAACTTTATTGGGAGAGGGGACGTCGTTCTCTAGAATTACTTCCAGCTGTCATGGGGGCGACGTTCTTTCTGGGGGATCCTGTGAAAGTAAAATGATGGTTAAATTTCAAGATCAATGTCTTTTAAAATTGCAAATAGTCTCTGAGTATTTTGTGGAGGTCTGGCCAGAATGTTGTACAAGATGTGCACCATTTCAGCACGTTGGAACCGTCTTGTGCAGCTGGTACCCAAAACAGGTCTTGTAGTAGCGCTATCAGTATCATGACGTCATATCAACCAGGTGGAGTTGTTGTTATGGGGCCCCATCTTCTTCCTGGAAACTTCAAATGTCACTGTAGGAAAAACTCATTGTTCATTGTGGAAAACTTAAACATTAATTATATAGACATATACATGAATACCTATATTCAATGAGAGACATGATAGATATATTTAATGAAGGTATGATAGATATGAAGAAAAGTAAAGATGTTTTCTAAACTCATATTTCTTTCTGTCCCATATCATGGCTCTTGACATGAGACAGAAACTCCAGAAACTCTGGGTTTTTCTTTAAACAACAGGCTTGGAATTAGAGAGGGACTGAGCCAGAGTTCAACTCTAAAACCAGCTCTATAAATTTAGAAATATGATTTAGTATATGGTACTTACAGAACCTATTCAGTTTTCTTGATAGTCCCTATTGGGCCGTTATTTTCCATCTGTCAGTATTCAAATATCCAGGGTCCCTTGAACTTTTCAAAGACCAGTGTTTTCCTGTGGAGATAAGAACAGAACCCTGCCCCCATTCTATATGCTTTTCTTACCACCTGTATGGTTATCATCATTGTAGATGCTGTCATTTCTCCTTTCCAAGAGGTTTCTCCTCTTCAAATCGAACCTTTATTAATTTTGATGGTATCCACAATTTTTCTTCTCCTGTGGAAACAAGAGCAAAACCCCTTCCCCAACGTAGCACATCTCCTGGCTTCCATTGAGAGGTCAGCACGTCTTTGAAATAAACAGGTTGGTTTAGTTCAGAAGTTTTTTCCATTATCCAATGCCTCTCTGCTGCTGTTGTTCCTTTCTCATTAGCATTAAGAAAATTCAAGGTTAATAAAGCATTATGCAATCTATTTCTGGGGGTATCTTTCATCCCTTTCTGTTTGTTTAGCATATCCTTTATAGTACGATTTGATCTTTCTATAACTGCCTGACCTGTAGGATTATTTGGTATACCTGTAACGTGTTTTATATTATAATAAGCAAAGAAGCGTTTCATTTTCTTAGATACATATGCTGGACCATTGTCTGTCTTTATTTGTGCAGGTATACCCATGATGGCCATAACTTCCAATAAATGTGTGATTACCGAATCAGCCTTTTCTGAGCTCAGGGCAGTTGCCCATTGAAAACCTGAATACGTGTCTATGGTGTGGTGTACATATTTTAATTTACCAAATTCCATAAAGTGGAACACATCCATCTGCCAGATTTCATTCCTTTGAGTACCCTTTGGGTTACTCCCTGCAGGCAATGGTGTTTGATTATAGAAAGAACAAGTAGGACATCTCTTTATAATGTCCTTAGCTTGTTGCCATGTAATGGAAAACTCTTTCTTTAAGCCTTTACTATTGACATGATGTTTTTTATGAAATTCTGAGGCCTGCAGAACGCTTCCAATCAATAATTGGTCAATTTCAGCGTTACCTTGTGCTAGAGGCCCAGGCAGACCGGTATGGGACCGGATGTGTGTTATGTACATTGGACAAAGCCTATTCCTAATTATGTCCTGTACCTCGATAAACAATGAAGTCAACTCTGTGTCATCTGGTATGAATTCAGCGGTTTCAATATGCAAGATAACTCTTTCTGCATATTGTGAATCTGTAACTATATTAAGAGGTTCTTTAAAATCCCTTAGCACCATAAGAATGGCATATAATTCTGCCTTCTGGACAGAATTATAAGGGCTTTGTTCCACCTTACTCAATTCTTCTGATTTATAACCTGCTTTCCCTGATTTATTTGCATCGGTATAAAATGTCCGAGCTCCAGTTATTGGAGCATCACGTACAATTCTAGGAAGAATCCAAGAAGTTCTCTTTATGAGGTTAAGTCTATCACTTTTGGGATAGTTGCTGCTAATTTCTCCCAAAAAATTAGCACAAGCTCTTTGCCATGGTTCATTATCTTCCCATAACTTTCTTATTTCCTCAGTAGTAAAAGGCACTATAATTTCTGCTGGGTCTATACCTGCTAGTTGACGAAGTCTCAGTTTACCTTTTATAATTAATTCTGAAACCTTTTCTACATAAGTTTTTAATTTTTTACTTGGTTTATGAGGTATAAATATCCACTCTAAAATAATATCTTCCCTCTGCATTAAAATCCCTGTAGGAGAAATTCTGGAAGGCAGTATGACTAGGATGGAACTAAGATTCGGGTTGACCCTATCCACATGTGCCTCCTGTAATTTTTCCTCAATCATTGTCAGTTCCTTTTCTGCTTCAACTGTCAATTTTCTGGGACTATTCAAATCCTTATCACCATCTAAGGTTTTGTTTAAATGAACTATTAGATCAGGTGTTATCCCAACAGCTGGTCGTAGACTGGAAATATCTCCTAACAATCTTTGGAAGTCATTAAGAGTCCGTAACCGGTCTCTCCTAATTTGTGCCTTTTGTGTTCGAATTTTCTCTAACCCTATTCTGTAGCCTAGGTAATTAATAGAATCTCCTCTTTGAATCTTTTCAGGGGCAATTTGTAATCCCCACCTAGGCAAAACTTTCTTTACTTCTTCAAACATACTTTCCAAAATATCTTTATTTGAATCAGATAATAAAATGTCATCCATGTAATGATAAATTATGGACTTGGGAAATTGCTTACGAATTATTTCCAGTGGCTTATTAACAAAATATTGACACAATGTGGGACTATTGAGCATCCCCTGTGGGAGGACAGTCCATTGATATCTCCTAGTAGGCTGAGAATTATTATAAGTAGGCACTGTGAAGGCAAATTTTTCTCTATCCTTTTTTTGCAAAGGTATAGTGAAAAAACAATCTTTCAAATCAATAACTATAAGAGGCCATCCTCTTGGTAATAGAGAAGGCAAAGGAATTCCAGATTGTAGCGGACCCATAGGCTGAATTACCTTGTTGACAGCTCTTAGATCTGTCACCATTCTCCATTTACCAGATTTCTTTTTTACAACAAACACAGGAGAATTCCAAGGGCTGGTTGATTCTTCAATATGGTTAGCATCTAGTTGCTCTTGTACCAGCTGTTCCAAAGCCTGTAACTTATCTTCAGCTAGAGGCCACTGCTTGATCCATATTGGCTTCTCAGTTAGCCATTTTAAAGGTAGGGCTGTTGGTACCTCTAAAGGTTTGCTATTGGCTGTGTGTTCTTGTACAGCCTGAATGGCTGGTGACCTTTTTCCATAATACCTCATTATATCCTTCCCAGAATTGTGAGTTCCTGGAACTACAGGAATGTTAATCTGGGTATTCCATTGCTGTAGCAGGTCACGGCCCCATAAATTTATTGCAATATTTGCTATATATGGCCTTAATCTTCCTATTTGCCCTTCAGGCCCTATGCATTCCACCCATCTTGTGCTTTGTTTTACACGAGATAGGGTTCCAATTCCCAGGAACTGAACATCTACCTCATGAAGAGGCCAATTCGGATGCCAGGATTCTGGAGTAATTATACTTACATCCGCACCTGTGTCTAATAAGCCTTCAATAAAAATGCCATTTATACAGACTCTTAGCTTTGGTCTTTGATCGTTAATATACGTTTGCCAAAATATACGTTTACTCTGTCCTCCTGAATTTTTTGACTCATTCTCCACATGTAATTCATCATTTAGACCAGTATTACTTTTTACGGCAGACATTGGAGTTTTTAATTTTCTTGGTGAGACACATTTTCGACTGTAACTGGGAATGACTGGGCCACTTTTGGCTTGGGGGCCTGCGAGAGGCCCCTCAAGGAGTTTCCCGATGGTATCGGGTTGCCTTGTCTGTCTGTTGTTGACCTGCATTCGTTGGACCAATGTCGGCCTTTACCGCATCTTCTGCATATACCTGAAGGCTGAGATCTCCTACTTTTGTCATTCCCAGAGGAGATATTATTCCTAGGATTTCTTTGCCTGCAATCCCTTTTCAGATGTCCTAATTTACCACAATTAAAACACCTGGTAGTTTGATGTCTCCTCATAGCTTTGGAAATCGCTTCTCCTACCCAGGATTCATCGTTATAGCTAAACATCTCAACATTCATTGTATGCTGTATCCATTCTTCCATTGGTGCTGATCTAGATCTTAAAGGCCCAATTATCTTTTTACATTCAGTATTTGCATTTTCAAAAGCTAGAGATTCAAGAAGTATTCGTCTAGCTTCTGGGTCTGTTACCCCTATGTCCAGAGCCTTAATTAATCTTTGCACAAAGTCAGTAAAGGGTTCTCTCTGTCCCTGCCTAACCCTGGTATATGATTCGACCCTTTTTGCTGGATCTTGTATTCTATTCAAAGCATTCAAGGCTGCTTTGTGACATAAGGACAGCACTTCTTCATCATAAAGAGCTTGGACCTGTGGATCAGCATATGCTCCTACACCAAGAATTTGATCTTGGGAAACCTCCACACCTTTTGCTCTTCCTTGCTGTTCCATATGTTTGGATTCTTCTCTGAAATAAATTCCAAACATCAAGGAAGGCCCATCATCTAAAACTGCAGACACTAGCTGAGAGAAATCATGGGGGGTAGCTCTGACATTAGAAGCCCAAGTCCTTATCATTTCCTTAACAAATGCAGAGTGCAAGCCAAAGTTAACGACAGCTTGCTTAATTTCTTTTAAATCATTCATTGCTATTGGTGTCCATCTAGCTTCTTTAACTCCCTTTGAGCCTTTGGAAGTTAACCCTTTGTCAGAATAAATTACAGGGTATGTTGTTAGGACCCTGGGTAAGCCAGTTCTAACAGCTGGTGGTGGCATTGTATCCTGTCCTTGTGCCTTCTTACTCTGTTCACCAGCTCCAATAGTTTCTTCAATCATTTCTAATCTTTTTATCATTGTATCCCTTAAATCCTGAATCTCCTGACCTACCCGTGTTTCTAGTAATTTCACTAAGGTATCAGTTTTTTGGTTCCCATTCTGGAGGTTCATTCTATCTGTTACCTTATCAAAACTTTGTGGTAACATCTGAACGTCAAATTCAACAGCCTGTACCCTTTCAGGTAACTTCCTAGTACCCTTGGACATGGAGTCAATTTTGTCTATCATAGTATCCACTTGTTCAGATAACCCCTGATTTTCAATAATTTTAATCCTTTCAACTAGTTGTTCAATATTAGTCCGTAAAAATCGTATCTTTCTTAATGATAAAATATTGAAAAGAAAACTGAAACCTAGCAACAAGTAAATTAATATATTCCCATAGTCATATAAACCTTGCATGACATAATCCATTGTATTAATAAAGAAAACAGTAAAATTGGCGTTGGAAACAAAAACTGCCATATTACCTCTTGTCTAGTTGGCGGCGCTGTTGCCAAGTTGCGACTAGAACCACTGCAAAGGTGACTTAAACAGGTCCTGTTTCAGTGTCTGCCTTAGTATTTGTTAAAAACTAGGAAATATAAGTTGCTCAAGAAAGAAAGTTTAATTAAATCAATTCCATACACGGAACCAGAAACCCAGAATCCAGGGGTAGAAAAGAGCAACCCGGAAGCCGCGTATGCCTCCACGTGACCGAGTCGTTCTGATTCACGCCACTAAAGCACCGCACTTACAAGGGAAATTTAAAAACAACTCAGAAAAGAGCAAACCAGGCAGGCAGAGACTGTCCCGAGCCTGTGGAGCTTGGGAGGCGTGGGGTTTAACTGAACTGCTGGCTCCACACACAGGGCACAGGCCGCAGCTGAGGGAGGTCTCGTGACTAGCCGAGCTGGTAGCAAACAGTTGAGTGGGGGGGAAGGGGGGGGTTCTACAACCAAACGTGGGGCGCCAGATGAAGGCGTAAGTCACAGACAATCCCACACCAGTTTGGAATTATGATTAATAGAATGGTTATTTATTCAAAGGGGAAAAAACTTACAGATTACCGTCCCAGACAACAGCCCCTCCGCGCGAACAGGAAAGGAGTCCAGGGGCCGGAAACGGAGCCGGAAGACAAAGAGAGAGTGGAGGACAGCCGCTGCTTTTTTTAAAGGGAGAGACCACGCCCCAATGGGCTGGTAACTCAGCGGCGATTGGCTGAAGGAGCTGAAGGAACTCCCACAGCATACTCCTCCTTTAACATTCAGAAATGGGCAGGTCTCCCATGGACATCAACAAAACATGGCTTATCAATTTGCAGTAAGACTAAGCACCTCCCCTTGTATTAAGGCTGGGAAAGGCAACTCAGTATGAGGAATAGGGTCTAAAAGCCAGCAAAATAGTCAGAGACAGCCCTTGCTTTCACTGTTAGGGGGTCTCACAAGAAGACAAAGTGAAATAACTGTCACAGTATGCAGAGGACCTAGATCAGTCCCATGCAGGCTTCCTGGTTATAGGCTCAGTCTCTGTGAATGCCCATGAGCCAGGTTAGTTGATTCTGTAGATTTTCCTGTGATGCCTTGTCCCTCTGTCTCTTACAATCCTTCCTCATTCTCTTCAGCAGGATTTCTGGGGCCTGGCAATGGAGCTTCTGTTGCTGTGAGGAGGACATGGACCACATTCTCAGCACATGGATGAGCTTGTTGATCAAGGAGACATCCAGGTGTCTTTGTTTAAGGTTTAAAGAAGTTCAGTTATATCATTTTGAGAATGTAAACCATTGATCACTGAAGGTTGGACTTAGTCTATAGCACAAATCTTCATAGTAGGCATGCGTGTGTATGTGTTTATGTACGCTTGTGTATGTGTGTGTATATATAAGTGTGTGTGTGTGTGTGTGTGTGTGTGTGTGTGTGTGTGTTTGAGTGGGGTGAGTACAAAAGCTCTGTTCTAACTGGATGAGTAAGCCCCTTTGACAACCAGCTCCGTTATTGAAGCTCTATAGAATCTGAGCCATTGCTCATCTCATTAGCATATGGGAGTCAGTCTTGCCATTCTGGAGTTTCCAAGGCTCACAGAAACTATTTGTGACAGCACGAAATATTATAACAAAATTAACCAAACTTGCCAGCCTCAGTCCCATCCCTTCAAAAGTTGAACGTATTCTGGGATGCTTTGTGGCAGAAACTGAAAAACAGAGATCAATTGCATAGTTTTAACTCCTGTCACGACAACTGAAATAGGACTCAGCCCTTGTAGAGCTGACTGTCCAGAAGGTAAAGCATATGTACTAAGAAACAAATGCAATTCAGTGCCATCAGCAATGTGCGGTGTGGTGTACAAAGCCCAGCAGAGGTAGATACATCCACTCCCAGAGGCCTGAGAAGGTGGTCCTGAAAGAAGCACATAGGCAGACCCTAAGTAATAAGGAAAGAGACAAGGGTTTGTCATTCATGGAGCGAAGGGGGAGAAAATTTGGGCAGGTTACAAACATAAGCAACAGTACAGATGAAAGGGACACCTGCATGGGCCATGGAAAAGGCCTCATCACTTTTCTAAAAGAGCATCTGTGCTGGGGTGTTTGTTTGCTGGTTGTTGTAATTCTTTCCTCTGAAGCAAGCTTGTGAGAACACTGATGGAAAAACAGAATTCATGCTGTTGAAAGCTCTTGTGTTACTCAGGACAATATGGCCTCTCCCTGACAGATGGGGAGATAATACTGAGGGGCAGCATTCATCTTAAAGGTCACATTCATGATGGTTTCCTAAGTGCAGGAATCTCTTCAGCGTCAATCCATTCTGAAGAGCCATCATAATGAAGTGTTTGCCTCTCTTCAGGCAGGGATCCTTGAGGGTGATGTCCTACCAGGTTCAGCATTGTCAGCATTGTGGTGTTCAGGACGCACCTGTTACAGGGAATTTAGGCATGCTTCCCAGAGTTCCATCTTCCTTCAAAAATACAGGTTGGTGTTTCACTGAATCATCGAAAGAATGTGTATCGGAAAGTAGGGCTCAAGGCTGGAACAGGTTCCCAGGTTCCTGCTAGCCGCTATGAAGCTTCCAAATGGGAAAAACAAGAAACTAATATGTGATGAAAATCTTTAGAACCAAACACATATCTAGCACATCATCCTGTGCTTCCTTGAATAATTTTCTAATTGTATCTTATAGCCATGAGCTCTGAACATTTAATCAATATGCATAAAATTAAAACTCTAGCAACACGAGGGGAGATAGAGGAAAATCCTCAATTAGGATGTGATAACCGTGAAATTGTGTTTAAGACTTTAGCAAATTAAATGGGTTGAAACTTTAAAACACAAATAGGGTCAACAGTTCAGCGAACTTCATGCAGAGCTCCTGAATTGGGTTGTCTCAGAATTTTTCAGCTGTAGGATAGAACTGGACCTAGCATCTTGTAAGACCATATCATCAAGGTTTTATCAATTAGCTTCAATTATTAAGCCCAGAGAACAACAATCATGCAAAGTCAACAAGATATTTATTACAGACCACCCTGGAATGGGAAACAATTTCCTTGAAGGAAATGTGAACTGAGGTGGAGGAAAGACAGAAGGCCAGGGAGTTTAGAGATCTGGGATTCTGACTAGGTTTTCTTTTTTTCCTTTTCAGCAAGGCCATATCTGAAATAAGAGAACTAAACCACATGCATTAGAGAAATTAGAGATGTTTGTTTGAAAGTACAGATAACTTCTGAATGTAGAATATAGCATAGCATTCACAAAACCCTGAACAAGGCCCGAATATCCCTAAACCCATTGTTTAATCTTAAACACTTCTCTAATCTTAACACTAGGGAAGTAGAAGTAGCAGACTCTGAAGTTCAGGGTCATCTCAGAGACACAGTTAAAGGCCTGTCTGGGCTTCAGATTCTATCTCAAACAAGCGAACTGATGAAGAACAACCAAAATGTTAACTTTATCCCACAGCTACTCCCAGAACATTCTTTGAAATCCATGTCTTTATCAAGTTCCCCAACAAATTTTCTGACAGTATTCTAGGACAGGATCACATGACACAGTCTGTAAATCCCCCAATTTAATAATCTAGAACTCACTTTAGCTCAGAATTTCTCTGATGCTGTAATCAAATATGGCTTTTAAGAATACATGCCCAAGGATACCTAGGATGGGACAGTCTCCAGATTGACTGAAAGTGCTTCAGTTCATAAATTTATCCAACATTTTAGGGCTCTACCTGAAACTGACTTCTGCAGCTGGATACTTCTGTGTCTCGGGGAGCAGTACTAGCTTGTGTTCTTTTGAGGGAGCACCTCAAGATTTGCTTCTTGAGGGAAAAAAATAAGTATTTGCCTAAAGTTTTCTAGACACATCAATTACCCAACAAAGGGTTTGCCTACTCTTGGCTAATTAATGTGCGACTTCTCTGGTGTCTAAGAAATGACTTTATTTCCCTCTATTTCCTGGCACAGGATCTTGATCAGACCTTTGTGGAGGCCTTTCAAGCCAGAGACTTAAGAAGCCTGCGTTTCCCTGAATTAAAATAAAAATTCCCAAGTGGGCAAAATTGGATTTTAAAGTTATAATATATCTTGTCAAAAATGATCAAACCTAGATCTTGAATGATATCTCCTAACTTATCAATATTTAAAATATAGAAAATAAAAAAGTAAGAAAGTTCTGAAACTTAGTCTGGAAAAATAAGCAAATGGTTTAGGTTAAATGTTGCATGAAACACACAGGAAAATCAATTAGTACCCGTATGTTGATATGGATATTTAAATATACTTAGCTTAGTGTTAGCATGCCTCTGCTTCTTCCTGTAATGTTGAGGGTGACAGTTCTTTTGTTGTCTATATACTTTAATTTCTAAATATATTGTCAGTTATGAAGATATTCATTTACAAGTTTCCTTATTCGATTTGCTTCTCTTGCACAATCTAAACTATTTCCATAATATTAGATAATTCTTTAATGAAATACAAAGCAAAACAAGCCTCGTAACTTGCAGACATCACAGGGTAGTAGTATGTTTAGACAAAGAAAGTGAGCACTTATCCTATAGGTCAGTCTGCTCGAAAGCCTTTGACAATACTGGCATCTTGTATTTCAGAGCTTGCCTTATCCAGGAGCTTCTGTAGGAGATGGAGAAAAGGTCTCGATTTAGGGTTCTCACCCAAAACCAAGTTCTCATTGATTTCATATTGGAGATTCATTAAAGACTAACTCTCTCTACCTCTCTATGTAGGTCATAAAACTAGAAAAATATTTTGAAACTATGGTTCTAAATATTTGACATTGCTTTAGAAACAAATTATAAATTATGGAAGCAAGTGAGTTTCAGTACATAACTATATTAAACCTGTATTTAACTTAATAACCCCAACTATTGGAAAGACAAAGCCCCTAGCTCACACTGGCCTCCCACTCCCTATATAGTGACAGATTGACACATGATCTTGAAATTCTGGTCTTCTTGACTCTTCTGGAGTGTTTGGGGTTACAGGAGTGCTTTACTGTGTCCACCTTATGGGTGCTGAGATTAAAGCCAGGAATTCATGCATGCTAGGCAAGCACTCTATGTCCGTAGAGCCTCATCTCTAGCCCAATAAATCCTGACTTTATGAATGGAGGAATATACAGTCTACACTGAAAGAATGGTGAGAAAAGGCCATTGAAAACAGTGGTAACAAGCTCTACAGGCAATCTCCAGAATCCGTAACAAGGTAGTCTGAACAAACGCAGTAAGGTGGAAATAAAAAAATTTTAAAAGATTTATGTGTGTGTGTGTGTGTGTGTGTGTGTGTGTGAGAGAGAGAGAGAGAGAGAGAGAGAGAGAGAGAGAGAGAGAGGAGAGAGAGAGAGAGAGAGAGAGAGAGAGAGAGAGAGAGGAAGAGAGAGAGAGAGAGAGGAGTACTCACACATGTGGAGGTAACAGTAGAGGATGTAGGATTCCCTGGAGCTAGAGGTATAAATAGTTATCATCCACTGGACACTGGTGCTTGGAGCTGAACCTGGGTCCTCAGCAAGAGCATCAAGTACACTTAATTGCCGAGCCATGTATCTATCCCCAAGAGAATTTAATAATGTGGAAAGCATTTCTTGTTCAGTATCTAGTCAGAAGGAATGACCTGCTTTTTTACTAGCTGGGTTGACACTTGGGAAAGATGACCCCACCCTTCACCACAGTTGTGGGAGCGTTGGTCCCCCAGCTGGGACTGACCAATTCAGCAGTCACCCAGGTACACATCCAGGGCCTTGAGCTGGCATACCCCAACATCTACCCCATCTCTGACATGCTGGAGTGCGTGAAGGAACTGGTCCAGCAGGGCCATGGCCACATGGTCTACAGACTTGGAGCAATAGTGGCCTTGAACCTGAACAACAGCACATTATACAATGAAGTTTTGCAAGGAAAGCTGAACAAAAGGGTGAACTGCGTGATGCACAGAACCTCCCAGTGCCACTAAGATAAAGAGATGATGGAGAGGCAAAGACAGAGAAGTGAAGGGTTTTTTTGCTTGTTTTGTTTGCTTTTTGATTTTATGTTTGTTTTTAATTGAAATTGATATTCTTATTTTTATTTATTGTTGTTTTTGTTATTTTGTGCTTATTTTAATCTTTATCTTATTTTTATTATTTCTTTGTTAGTTTTCCTTTGAGGGGGGCACTAGAAGGGTCAGGGTGGTTGTGGAGAGACTGGTAAATGGGTGGGACTGCGGTGCATGATGTGAAATTCCCAAAGAATGAACAAAAAATACCTTGAAAGAAAATTGAAATACTTTCTCACCACTCTAGTTTTGAAATGCTAAAGCTGTTTTTTTCTTTCATAATGCTTAAGTACATATTTTGGGATTTATTTATTTTACGCATATGATTCTTGTGCCTACATGTCTATCTGTACATCACATGGGTGAAGTGATCACAGAGGGCAGAAAAGGAAAGTAGACCTTCTGGGGTTGGAGTTACAGATGGCTGTGAGCAGCCAAGTGGATTGTGGGAGTGAAACCCTGAGCCTCTGAAGAAGCAATCGCCGCTCTCAACAGCTGGGCTATCTCTCCAACCCAACATCAGCATATTTCTTTATTGACAAATGATTACTATGATTGCAAAATGTTTTAGAGCAGATTAGTTTCTAGTGTAGATGTGTATTTTCTAGCACCATGATATTTTGAGTGCTGTACATATGTGTGCTACAAATAAAAGCAAATATATTGGCAAAAAAATTAAAAAAATATTACTTAGTCTCTCTAGAACTGGCAGCCTTTAGATATGATTATAAGAGCTAAATTTATGAACATAGATACAGAGATTTTATAATTAAAAGTGTATTGCATAAAAAGAAGGGTAGTAATAGACCTAGAAATCTATAAACAAAAGACTATCTTATGAAATATAATCTAGCTATTTTTGTTGTTATATTAAATACATTGAGTATTTTGTAATATCAAATATTTTGCTATATGTTAAACATATTTGCGTCTCCACTCTCTTTTTCCTGTTAAGAATATAAAATGTATTTTCACTAGGAGGTTCCTGCATATCATAGATATCCTCGTCAGAGTTAGCCTTAACTGCCAATTTGAGAGGAAAGCCTTGCCTGGGGAATTGTGTAGATCAATGGTGGTTTTCCTTGATTGGCAGCTGATGTAGAAGTGCAAAGTTCAGTATGGGTGGCACCATCCCTCAGCAGGCACTCATGAGTCCTTTAAGAAAGATAGTTAAATATAAGCCTGCTTGCAAGCCTTGCAGCAAGTGGTTTTATCCATTTCATTTATTACGCTTCTTTGGCTGAAAAGTGAGTTCTTTCATCAGATATAAAGCTATTTAGATAGCAAACAGTTCAACTTCAAGTTCCTGTCTTGATTTTCCTCAGTGATGGAATATGATTTGGAATTTCTGACCAAAGAAAGTCTCTCCTCTCATAGGTTATTTTTGGTCAGAGTATTTTATCAGGGCAATAGAAAGGAACTAGAACAATGAGTGGGAAGAGGGTGTAAGGAGAGAACGAGGGCCAGATGGAGCAAGAGCTAGCCTCTACCTCAAAGAACTCTCAGACGTGGTGCTAGTGACATCCCAGTACACACAGTTTTGGCAAAAATACAATGGTATTTTACTGGATTAAGAAGGAAATGAAATAGGATACATATTCACAAAGGCTCCAGACAGAGATTCAGATGAGCATTGCTTTGTCTATTTTAAATATTAAGAGCTTAAAATTTAAACTCATTTGGGGAAATTCTACATTAGCCTGAAGAGCCATTAAATAAGTATGTGGTTTAAACACTAAAATGGATTGACCCTTCTTCCTCCAAACAAGGAATATTAATGTATGCACTCAGCGAGAGAGAGGTTAGCCTCCCAGTAATGACTCTGCACAACCACTGTGTGGTATCAGTTTGTCTTGGGAGCTCCTAGCTTCCATGAGTGTTCCAGGTAGCTTTTTTTTTTTAATATCAATGACAATTAAGACAGGTAACATCTTTTACATCCCTTCTGTGCTAATGCAATGTGTTGCAAATTAAAACGTTTCTATATATGTGGTGTTTACAGTCTTCATTTAGGTATATGCAAATGTAAAAATTCTGTGTATGTATGTACACAGAAGAGGTTGCTGTCCAATACTGTTCCACCTTGGGTTTTAAGGTAGGGTCTTTTGTCAAGCTTGAAAAACACTCATTTCAGGGAAGACTAACTGGCCAAGGAATTTCATGTATCCCTTTTAGAGATTAGCAATGCTGGACCTATGCTGGCTTTTTTGTTTTACATGGGTGCTGGTGATCTGAACTTAGGTGCTGATGCTGGCCTTGCACTCAGCTGAGCCATTTTCCCTGCCCCTGACTACATTTTCAAGCTATTGACATCCAGTGGCCAGAGATGCTAGAGATGTCCTGCAAGACACTTCACAACCCTTCTGTACGATTGAATTATTTGGCTTAAAATGTTTGTTGTGCTAACAATCAGGGGTTCTGCTCTAAATGGATTTGTCTGCTGTGTTTTGTTTTAGGGTTCTTAGAACAAAGCACTAGTAACCTCTAGAACAGTGGCTCTCAACCTTTGAGTCATGGCCCCCTTACATATCAGATATGTATATCATATATTTATACTATACATGATATCACATCATATAATTACATACATGCATATCAGATAGTTACATTACAGTGCACAACAGCAGCAAGATTACAGTTATGAAGTAGCGAAGAAATAATTTTGTGGTTGGGGGGTCACCACAACACGAGGAACAAGGAACTGTATTAAAGGGTCACAGAGCTAGTTAAGTGAGAACCACTGTTCTAGAATTGTCAGGCTCCCGTGGGAAATCCTTTCAAGTGAACCTTCTGCGCGCTGCTGAGCCTTCTCTTTGCTGTACCTTCACTACCTGACATTGGAGAAGCTGGCTTAGCAGCAGTGCTGCAGCTGGTCTATGGATAAGATGCACACTTGGAAATAAAGAGGCGAATTTCTAAAAGGTGTGCTTCCATGTCAAGGTGTCCACACAGGGGCCTCCATGGAAGCCAGCGTCAATAACTAACTTCCTTTGGTGTTGCTGCCTCGTAATAGACTAGACAGCTTCTCAGAACTTTTTGGGTCCTAAGTCACTCAACCTGTCCAGCGCTATGAGAAAGTGACTATTATTATCCAGTATCTGCTACCTGGCAATGAGATGGAAGCAAGAGGTACCAGGGAGTGTCAGACAGGTATCCCCAAGTCTACAGTAGCAAGCAATACAGACTTGTTTTTCCAGAGCACTCAACACCGAGAAATAGAAGATGCTGATCAACAGGAAAATAACCATCTACTTCTACTTGATCCGAGCATCAGTGCATTTCTCCCCTTGTCCCGTAACCCTAAAGCTCTGGGGTGGTGGTGGTGGTGGTGGTGGTGATGGTGGTGGTGGTGGTGCGTGTGTGTTGGCAAATAAAATTTGTCGAACTGTATTTTTGATAACTGTTAGGTATATTATTTCTAAGTTCTTCTGGCTTTTTTTTAGGATTTATTATTTGAATCTTTCAATATGACTAATCTAAAATTACCTGAACTTATATATAAGAAGAAGAATGAAATTACTAAGGAAATCAACAACGATAACTAGATGACGATATTCACATTAATAAAAATCCTCTTGGATTTGTAAGGATGTGTCCCTGAAAATGAACAAATCACATAACCTATTAAGAAATACAGAAAATGGAAGAAAAAATACAAGTTTAGCAAACTCTTATCAGAGACTAGAGTCTTTTTTTAAACCACATCCCTGCAATGAAGATTTGCTACACCATTCTCTTAAATATCAAGTTCCCTCAGCACATTTAAAATTGATTCAATTTACAAAAATTCAATGCGCACTTGACTCTTTGGGAGCTCCTCTTTGGCATACAATGAAATACACCTGCAAGAACTCATTTATCCTCTCAACATCCCAATTTCTCCAAAAAACATTATTTCCCACATGTTTGAGATAAACAGAGAATGATAATACAGCATCTTTTCTGAGCAAGGAAGTAAGTGAATTCTATTTGATGAGAATGATTCACAGTAATGATAATGATCTTGCTGATGACAATGGTAACCGTGAATTGTCCATGGTCCTAGAATTAGAGGCAATAACTTCTCATTTGCAGACTAGAGCTCTTTTTTTTATTATAACCAGGTACCATCATGTTAACTGCATATTATAAATGGTGTATCCCTTTCTAATTTCCAACACAATTTCAAGGCCTCACTACTGATGAGAAATGATCATATTAATGCATTCAAAAATTAAAATTAAGTATTGTAACATCACAATGATTTGCAGTGGCAGCTTCTGATAGTTACATGCTCAGTAACTTTATTCCTTACTACAACCCTGGCTGGCAGAATCTTCCTTCACTACAGCGGCTTACAAAAGAAGCTATTTACTTCCCTAAATTTTCTTTCATCCAGAAAAAGCACACTATGTCAAGAACAATCAGCTAGCAATCTAGAAAGGCAATTCTTCCCTATTTTATTTGATGTAGTCATGCAAAACAAGTCTAGGGCAACAGCATCTAGCAAACAAAATAGATCAGAGAGAACTAGAACTAGGCCTTTAGTATCATGTGTATTTAGGATGTGGGAAGAGCAAAATAGGTAAGGCTTAGGAATGTGATAGAAAGAGGTAAAAAAAACCTGAATCCCAGAGCTATCATCAAGATTGTACCTGTTAGGTTACACGTTAGGTATAAATCTCACCAGTTGACACCCTAGTTTGTAAAGAATTGGAGACTTCTTTCCAATTGTAATAACCAGCTTCTCTTTATGTGGGAAGTTTGGTGTGTAAAGAGGTCCTCGTGTACTTGTTAGCTTCTGCGCAGTGGAAGAAGTGACCAGAATCTGATGGACCTTCATTCCTTTCTGGAAACACTGAATTGTACTTCCTTTGCTGCACAAGAAAGTTAAAATTTGCATGCAAATGGATGAAACAAGAAAAAAGCATCCTAAGTGAGGTAACCCAGACACAAAAAGATTAACATGGTATGTACTCACACATAAGTGGATACTAGCTATAAACAAAGCATACTGAGCTTCATGATCCTAGGAAAGCTAAGTAACAAGGTGAACCTTTAAAAAAAATATACATAGATCCACCTGGAAAGGGGAAATAGACAAGATCTCCTGACAAAATTGGGAGAATATGGTTTGGGGAAGAAGGAAACGTGAGAGGGGAAGAGTAGGGGAGAAGAGGAGGTGGGAGGGGAACTTGAGGGAATGGGATAGTTGAGTTCGAGGAAGGAAAGAGATGAGAGCAAGGAAAGAGATATTTTTGATTGAGGGAGCCATTATGGGGCTAGCAAGAAACCTGGCACTAGAAAAATTCCCAGGAATCCATAATGATGATGACCCTAAGCAATAGAGGAGAGGGTACCCAAACTGGCCTTGCCCTGAGGTCAGATTTATGAATATCTTAAATATTACTGTAGAACCTTCATCCAACAACTTATGGAAACAGAGGCAGAGACCCACAGCAGAGCACTGGGCTGAACTCCAGAAGTTCAGTTGAAGAGTAGGAGGAGTGAGAATATGAGCAAAGAAATCAAGACCATGATGGAGACACCCAATGAAAAAGTCTACCTGAGCTAATGGGAACTCAACAGCTCCAGTCAGACAGGGAAGGATCCAGCATAGGACCAAACTAGACCTTCTGAATGTGGGTGTCAGTTGTATGGCTGGGCTAGACTGAGGGGTCACTGACAGTGGCACGGACATTTATCTCTACAGCTTGTACTTGCTTTTGGGGAACCTATTCTCTTTGGATGGATACTTTGTTCAGCCTAGATATAGTAGGAAGGAAGGGCCCTGGACCTTCCCCAAAGCAATGTGCCTTAACCTCTCAGAAGAGTGGATGCGGGTGTGAGATAGGGAGAGGAGTTGGGAAGAGGGGAGGGAGTGGGAACTGGGATTGGTATGTGAAATGAAAAAAGATGATTTGTTTTCTTTTTAAATGAAATACATTTAAAAAATGTATCTGTCAGTTTACACATTGGGTATAAACCTCACCAGTTGACACAATAATTTGTAAATTTAGAGACTTCTTTCCAATTGAGATAACCAACATCTCTTTATGTGAAAAGTTTGGTGTGTAAAGAGGTCCTCATGTACTTGTTAGCTTCTGTGCAATGGGAGAAATGGCCAGAATCTGATGGACCCTAGTTCTTTTCTGGAAACACTGGATGCTACTTCCATTGTTGCACAAGAAGGTCATAAGGTGAATAGAATCTCAGTCACTAGAAGTTGTTACAGAGGAGAAGCAAACTCTGAATGTAGGGAAGTGAGTGGAATGAAGCAGGGTTGTACTGATGAAGGTGGCACGCCATTGTTTCTATTATATTCCATAGCCAAACTGCCCACCTAAAGGTGTACAACTACACGTGTGTACAACTATATATGAAGAGGACTTTTGAAAGCAGAAGCAACCTAATTATTTCCTACATGTGTGTACAACTATGTATGAAGAGGACTTTTGAAAGGGGAAGCAGCCTAATTACTTCTTTTCTGAAACCCACTGCACTTAAAGTACCAAATTCAGCAATCAGTTCCTCTTTGTTCATTTTTATTTTGAACAAATCTCTAATTCTGTTTCTATTTCCTCACTACTTCCTCAATGAAGCCTGTTCCTGGTTCCAACATGAATTCATTTTCCTTTTGAAACTGACCTCTTTACAGTTGAAACTTCACAGTTGAGACAAGATTAATATTCCAAGTATCTATCTATGGTCTTGACACTTCTCTCCAAAGTCTTCAACACCATATTGCCATCCAAACTACGTTGTCTCAACTTAGGATCTTATGTCCATATTCTGTCATCTCATTACACTCTAGACTTTCTCTTTGTTTTCTAAACTTACCCTATGTGTTCCTGCTTTGACCTTTCCTGTTGCATGGAGTTATCTTGTCACCCATCACTGTCTATTGAAACCCTTTCTTTAAGAAGTCACTGAGTTACTGCCTTTTTCTGCTTTAGGATGTCTCCTAGTGTTTTATGCATCCGCTTGACCACAATCACAGGCCATTGGTGTGATCTGGACGTTGAATGTTTTTCAAATGACTCACGTGGATGAACCCTGAACCCCTACTTTCAGTGTTGTTAAGAAATAATTAGGGTGTTAACTTAATCAGTGGATTAATCAATTCTGAGTTGGTCCTACAACAGGCAGCTAAGAGGTATGGCATACTTAGAGGAAGTGGATCACAGTTGATGCATCTCTGAAGCACAGTTTGACAACAGACCATTCCCATCTAGTTCTTTAGTTTTCTGGTTATGTGCTCTGTCACATACCCTGCCCCAGCCATGACAATCTCACCTTAGTCTTAAGCTGGTAGGCAAGATGACCTTGAAACTCTTGGAACTGTGAGCCAAAGTAAGCTCTCACCCTCCAAGTTGACTTGGTCAGGTTACAGTGACAAATTAATCAGGATTCAGAGTTGCAAACTCCTTGAGACACTTGGTAGATGCTCAAAACGTTTGCTGTAAAAATAATTTTAACTGTCTTAATTTCTAAACTACACATTGCTTGGAAACACAGAGAGTGTTTTAGAGTTGTATCCAACCACTTTTTCATTACACCTGGCCCATAGCTTTGTTCACAACAAGAATTCAATAAATGCTTACAGAGCATTGGTCTATGTCTTTGAGCACACCCTAACATTTACCCAGAATTTTCCATATGACAAGTATTCAACAATATTTTTTTTCAAATTAGGCAACTCATTATTATCCAAACAATTAAACCAGTACTTCTCAAAAGATAGATAGAGAGAGAGAGAGAGAGAGAGAGAGAGAGAGAGAGAGAGAGAAGAAAGAGGGAGAAATATACTAATGACTTCACTATTCAGATTGGAAAGAAACAACATGAATTTGCTCTTTGCAGTATAGCCAGGTCTTTCCACAGGTGTGGTTGTTGAAGGGCAGAATCGCTTTCAGGATACATCAAATTACTGAGCTATTCACTGACCAAGTACTTACATTATTCATTCCACAAATGGCTGTCTCTGATCAGTCTTAATAGATAGTGTTATGGTATAATCTTTTTGTATACTGTGATGGTATGTCATTACTAAGATGCCCTCTAATTGATTTAATAAATAGCTGACTGGCCAATAGCTAGGCAAGAAGAGGTTAGCCCTGACAAACTGAAAGGACACTGGGAAGAAAGACAGAGTCATGAGGAGTCACCAGGAGACACAGAGAGAGTAAGATGAATATGTCATGCAGAAAAAAGTTACAACCACACTGTACAGCATAGATAAGAAGTATGAGTTTTAATTTTTAAGAGCTAGTTAATAGTAAGTCTAAGCTATTGGCTGGGGAATTATAGTGAATATTGCCTCTCTATGGTTATTTGGGAGCTGTCTGGCAGTCCTGACCAAAAAAAAAAAAAACCTATGACTACAAGACAGAATGTAAATGCTCTTAAGTTTTCTGTTGTCAATGGGTTGTCACAGACTCTTTAGGAACAAGCACCTGTTTTCTATAAAGCAATGTGGGTTAATCTAATCTATCCTCAATCATTTTAGGAATTATGTGGACATGCTGAACTTTCTCAACTATATTTTTTTCCTTTTTTTTTAACCATACATCTCTTTTGGTTAACATTTCCTGGGCTAAACTGGTTTTTTTCCATCTCCACCTGATTGATTGACTAATTAAGAAACTCCTATGTTTTTCAGCCTTTAGAGACTACTCAATTTTTACATTAATTCTTCAAACATAGTAGTTGAAACAAAAGTACAAACCGATAATTGAAAAAAGAAAGAAGATGGAATCGTCAGGCCCAGGGCAGGGACAGAAACACGTTCATCTTGTTTCCTCTTCCCCTGATTCTGTTCTGTCTTTATAGAGACCATTTGTCCATACGCATTACTGAACTGACAAGAACAGATTTCAGGATCTCATTCTACTTTCAAGAAAATGCTAAGGAATGGAAAAATCTTTAATGTCCATAAAGCTTCAAATAACCATCTGCATGCTTCTTTGTGGATATTTGCTCTTTAGTTTTTATTTTAATTGCCCACTTCATGGAAAAATCAATGCTACTGAAAGGCTGACTTGCTAATGACGTGTAAACATGGTATTATTTCACATTCCCCATTATACCTTTGATACAGTTATGATTGTGGTTAGATTTTATGGTTGACATTAAGCCTTTAAATTTCTAAATGAATCTATCAAGATATATTTTGAAGTAAATGCTATAACTTTTTCAAATATCAGCTTCATACATGTATTGAGAGATGTTTTATACCATTTGTTTTGTAACAAATTGATCTTTGAATAACTATTAAAGAAATACTATGAGCCCCAAAGGCACTAATTTGCAACATACATGTTCTGATTTTATGATATTAATATGTTATGTACACTAAAATATTAGCATATTAATTTTTAAAGTGTTTTGAGAAGAAATATGTTACAAGTTTTTCTCATATTACCAAAATTTTAAGAGGCTATCTAATTTTAAATATTTTAATAATTATTATTTTACTGAATTATTGCCTTGTCCCTGTATGGGAATGAGTTGCATGTAAACTTACAATGTAAGGTATGGAGAAGACATAAGAATTTATTTAGCAATGTCATAAGAACAAGATTAAGAAGCAATTATGGTCAAACTTGTAGCACAAAACATGGATAGTAATTGATGTTCTGTAAAACAGACATTACATATTACCTGTGCTTCTTTTAAGTGTACCTGACTGCTAGATATCCCAAACTACACAATTTACCTCACTATATACCAGAAATTAAATGAAACATTTTTCTTTTGTTTTTGAAATTTATTTTTAAGTAGTATATGATATCTTCATGAGTACATGCCATTATATTTTGTTCTTACACATTTCCCTTACCCACTGGACTTCTTCCTTCCCTTTGATC
Organism: Myodes glareolus; assembly: GCF_982192425.1. Classification (NCBI taxonomy): domain Eukaryota; kingdom Metazoa; phylum Chordata; class Mammalia; order Rodentia; family Cricetidae; genus Myodes; species Myodes glareolus. The sequence continues at coordinate 15,963,516 of NC_142038.1, read as the reverse complement.
CTTTCCATTGGTCTTTCTATTGTCAAATTGCTCCCTTTCATGCATTCTGATACTCCTCTAAAATATTCCTTTTCTCTTACTTAAGACCTCTCCCTCCCCACTGCCCCTATTGTATTTTTAAGACCCACACACAATATTAATGTACTCCACATATTTTAATATATATACACACACAATTTTAATGTACTCCACATAAGAAAAAAAACATGCATGATTTGTCTCTCAGACTAGTTTCTTTCATCTAATCCAGTGCTTTCCATATCCATCCATTTTTTCTGAAAAATGCCATGATTTCATAAACCACCTTTGTGAATGATTGTATTTTGATCCATTCTTCTTTTGAGAGAAGTCAAGAGTGACTTAATTTTTTAGATTGTTCGAGTAGTGGCATATAGTGACGAACACAGATGTTAAACATCTCTGAAGTATTTTGACTTGGAGCCCTTCATGTCGACAGGCAGAAGTGGTGTTCATGGGTAATACTTTATTTCTATCTTCTTATCTTGGAGGATTCTATTCTCAGAGTGGCTGCACCAGTTTACGTATGAACTAGAAGTTAATGCGTGGAGGGGAGGTCCTCTTTCTTTACATTTTCATTTGCTTTCTGGATAACAGATACTATAACTAGGTAAGAAGCAATATCAAAGTATTTTTAATTTGCATTTCTTGGTAGTCTAAGTATATTGATCACTTTTTGTTTTTGTTTTATTTTGGAGTATATAGTTTAATTAAATTATTGACCTCTTCTCTTTCTGTTCTCCAAGCCCTCTCATATATGCTTCTTCATGCAACCTCAATTCATTATCTCTTTTTATATTAATTTTTATTGCATGAATATATGTATATCCATATACAGATATTCCATATATGACCTTTTCAGTCCATACAGTGTTTCTTGCATGTATGTTTTTAAAAGTGACCATTTGACACTGGACAATCAATGGGTGCGCTCTTCCATGGAAAAACCCATGTCTCCTGTGCCTAGCTTTCCTCAGTTACCTATAGATTTTTGTGTAGGATTGAGAACTCATGGAGCTTTCACCATCTAGTTTTTCATGGTCCCTGGTGTCCTCATTGTTCAGTAACCATTAAGGCAGCCATGTCAGATGAGATCTTATGGCTGTAATTTCTGATGTTGCTGGGAGACAATATTACAGAAAACTCCCTCAATTTCTGCTTCTTGTAATCTTTCTTGTTATATTCCTCTCTTCTTCATTGTTCCCTGGGTACTTTTTCATATGTGCATTAACCATTTATACTTTTCCATTTGAAAAATGTCTATTCACTTCCTTAATTCATTTGTTGACAGGTGGTTTATTTTATTGGTATTTCCTTTTTTAGAGACTTTATATAATCAAGATATTCTTCCCTGTCTAAACTATAGCTGCCAACTCTTCTTTGTCCTGCTGTAGAGGCTATCTCCTGATGATCTATTCCTCATCTATGCAAAAGGATTTTAGTGACATGAAATTTCATTTATCTGTTTTTTAGCCCAATTTCCTTTGTAATTGTAACACATTACAGAGGGTCCTTATTTATTCCTCTGTCTTGAACTGTTTTCCATATGTTGTCTTCTAGAGGTTTCAAGGTTTCAGATTTTATATTAAGGTCTTTCATCCAGTTTTTGTTCTGGTACAGAATGAATATGTGCTTAAGTTATATATTATTGATGTTGAAATTTTCCACATTTTCCAAGGAACAATTGTATGAAGGCTAGATTTTTCCCCTGTGTATGTTTTTATTAAAATTTCATTGCTGTGATTTTATTTTTGAGTTTTCTAATCATTGCATTGTTCTGTGTGCCTGGTTTTGAGAAGATGGTGTACTGTTTTTATTATAATAGTTTGAGATAATATGTTATGTTGTCTCTGCTATTCATTGCTCTTTCAATTAAGCATTACTCTGGCTACTCAAGGTATTCTATATTTTTATATGAATGTTAGTATCATGTTTCCAGATCTGTAAATAATGTAATTGGGGGTATGATGGAGATTGCTTTAATCTATAGATCACATTCACTAATACAACAATTTTACAATATTATTGTTGCTAATCTGTGATCTGTGGGGGTGTTTTTCTGTCTACTGGGCTGTTACTTGTGGATAACTGCCCTCAATTACTAAATGATCAGTCTTATTCAGAAAGTCCTTATCTATGACTATATTTTGAAGTATTTTCCCTATTTTTTTAATCTCTGGCAGTTTCAGAGTTTCGAGTTTTACCTTGAAGTCCTCAAAACAATTGCCATTGATTTTCTCTAGGGGTGAGAGATAAAGATAAAATTTTATCATTCTACATGTAGATACCAGTTCTTCCAGAAAAAATTTTGAAGATACTGTATTTTTACCAGTGTTTTTCACATCTTAAAAAAAAACAGATGGGTGCTGGGGGATATTTTATCACACTGCGTGAAGATGTGCTGCTGTTTACTTCACCTACCTAAGGTACCCGATTGAGTTAATAATGAATTGAATGGCCAATAGCTAGGCAAGAAGAGTATAGGTGGGACTTCCAGACAGAGTGAAAACTCTGGGGGAGTAATCTCAGAGATGTCAGTGAGACACTGAGAAAATCAGACATACAAAATCAAGGAGAGTTTAAAAAGTTATGTGGCAGATAGTCGATTAATAGAAACAGGTTAATTTAAGTTATAAGAGCTAGTGGGACAAGCTTATGCTAAGGCCAAGCTTTCATAATTAATAATAAATCTCTATGTCATTATACAGGGGCTGACAGTCCAAAGGAAGTATGACAAGAAAGACCAGCTATAGATAGGTATAGATAGGTATAGTTATTTTGCTTTATATCTTTTCCTCAATTCTGTTTCATTGATCTGTATGTTTGCTTTGTTATTACCATGGCTCTGTATTATAACATTTTCTCTTAGGATTTCTTTGTTGGCCTGTTGCCTTTTGTTCTTCCATGTGAATTTTAAGATTGCATTTTCTATTTCTGCAGGACTTTGAGTTTTTAATCAGGGTATTTTTTTAATCAAATCTGTAGATTGATTTTGGTAGGACTGTCACTTCATGCTATTAGGTCTTCAAATCCATAAACATGAGAAGTCTCTTGTCCTCTAGTATCTCCCTTGTTTATTGTTTGTTTGTTTGTTTCATTACTCTTTAAACTTTTGTTGTCCCTCACTGACATATGTGTTTTAAAAAAACATTGACTTTAATTCTATGTGTATGAATATTTTGTTATGTACTGATTCTGTGCCTGGTGGCTGTGGAGATTAGAAGAGAGCACTGAATTCCCTGGTCCTCGAGTTAAAGATGTTGGTAAAATGCCATGTGGGTGCTGGAAACTGAACCCAGATGTTCTCGACAAGGAAAGCAGGCGTTCTTAACTGCTGAGCCATTATTTCAGCCCTGCCATGTTTTCATTTAAGGAACAACACAGAAGTATCTTACTCTATATCCATTTCTTCTGTCTTTTCCAACTGGGCTCACTTTTCATTCCTGTTGCTAATATTACCTATGTGGAGCCAGGCCTAGCCTATTGATTAATGCCCATATTTGTTTTAAATGAAACTTCAATTTATCACCTACTGCTCCAGGTTCTGCAGAGACTGACATTAACAAAACTAGTAAGTAAGCAACCTTAAGCTGTCCCTCAGGGAAACTGGAGGTGGTCTTCCTCTCCTAACAGTATTGGTACCCTGGATCTGACACCAATCCAGACTCAGCCATCCTGATAATAGAAGCACAACATGAAACCCAAGTAAAACAACAGGTGTAGCTGGAGGAAGAAGAGAAGAAGAAAAGGAGAAAGAAGGGGAAGGATGATGAAAGGAGGAGGAGGAAGAGAAGGAAGAGGCCGAGGTCAAGAGGATCTGAATTTCTAAAGACATTTGCCATTCAAATTCTAGAGTAGTCCTTATAGGTAAACTCTGAAGGTGGTGCATTGATCCTTTATCCAAAAATATTTCTGAATCATAACCTGATGTATATGTGGATCTATGAATTCCAGGATAGTGAGATCTTCCTTGACTTGGAGTAGGTACCAAACCCAATCAATTTTGTGTTTTTATAAGAGAAGCAAAGATGATCTAAAATACTCAGAGGGAAAAAACTGTGACAAGTCACAAAAAAGGCCTGGCAAAAGTGGAATTTGAGTTTTGAATTTTCTGTATAGAAGAAGCAATCACAACTGGCTACAGTTGCAAGAACGCAGGGACAGGAAGAAGCCAATTCTCCCTCAGAGAGTTTTCTGGAAAGCAATTCCTAAACTGTCTGAATTTTGGACTTTTGATTTTCCAGATTGGAAGTGGATATTTTGTTGTTGTTGTTGTTGTTGTTTTATGTCACACAGTTAATGGCAATTTTTCTTTAATTTACTTATTTATTTATTTATAAGAATTTCCACTTCCTCCCCTCCTCCCAATACCCTCCCACTCTCCCAACTCTCTCTCCTCCCTCTCCAGTCCCAAGAGCAGTCAAGGTTTCCTGCCCTGTGGGAAGTCCAAGATCCTACCCCCTCCCTCCAGGACCAGGACGGTGAGCATCCAAACAGATCAGGATCCAAAAAGCCAGTACATGCAGACAAAACAAGACCCAGTGCCATTGTCAATGGCTTCTCAGTCAGCCCCCATGTCAGCCACATTCAGAGAATCCGGTTTAATCACATGCTCCTTCAGTCCCAGTCCAGCTGGCCTTGGTTAGCTCTCATTAGATCAGTCCCCTTGTAACAGTGGGTGAACGCACCCTTCGCGGTCCTGATTTCCTTTTTCATGTTCTCCCTCCTTCTGCTCTTCATTTGGACCTTGGGGGCTCAGTCCAGTGCTCCAATGTGAGTCTCCGTCTCTATCTCCATTCACCAGCAGATGAAAGTTCCCTCTGGTTCTGCCTTCCTTGCTCACGTTCTCCCTCATTCTGCTTCTCATTTGGACCTAGGGAGTTAAGTCTAGTGTTCCAATATGTGTCTGTGTCTCTATCTCCATCCATCGCCAGATGAAGGTTCTGTGGTGACATGCAAAATATTCATCAGTATGGTTATGGGTCAAGGCCAGTTCAGGCACCCTCTCCTCTGCTGCCCAGGGAACCATCTGGGGACCTCTCCTTGGGCCTGGGAACCCCTCCAGAATCAAGACTCTTGTAAACCCTAAAATGACTCCCTTCCCTGCTCCAATAACCATCCTTCCTCCCACCCTTCCCTCCCATTCCCCCAAGCAATCCCCAATCCTCCCCCTCTCCCCTCTCCCTAACCATCTCCCCTTACTTCCACTCCCCCATCACCCCGTGCACCCAAGTTTGCCTGGCAATCTTGTCTACTTCTAATATCCAGGAGGATAACTATATGATTTTCTTTAGGCTCACCTTCTTATTTAGCTTCTCTAGGATCACGAATTATAGGCTCAAAGACGTTTAACTATGGCTAGAATCCACTTATGAGTGAGTACATACATATTCCTCTTTTTGGGTCTGGGTTACCTCACTCAGTAAAGCGTTTTCTATTTCCATCCATTTGCATGCAAAATTCAAGATGTCATTGTTTTTTACCGCTGAGTAAAACTAATGTGTATATGTTCCACACCTTTTTTAACCATTCTTCTATTGAGGGGCAACTAGGTTCTGGCTATTACAAATAGTGCAGCTATAAAGATAGTTGAACAAATACTTTTGTAGTATGATAGGGCATCTCTTGGGTATATTCCCAAGAGTGGAATTGCTGGGTCCTGAGGGAGGTTGACTCCTAGTTTCCTGAGAAACCGCCACAATGATTTCCACAGTGGCTGCACAAGTTTGCATTCCCACCAACAATGGATGAGTGTTCAACTCACTCCACATCCTCTCCAGCATAGGCTATCATTGGTGTTTTTAAGTTTAGCTATTCTGACAGGTGTAAGATGGTATCTCAAAGTGGTTTTGATTTGCATTTCCCTGATCGCTAAGGAGGTTGAGCATGACCTTAAGTGTCTTTTGGCCATTCGAAGTTCATCTGTTGTGAATTCTCTGTTCAGTTCAGTACCCCATTTTTTAATTGGGTTAATTAGAGTTTTAGTGTCTAGTTTCTTGAGTTCTTTGTCTATTTTGGAGATCAGACCTTTGTCTAATGGGTTTGTGAAGATCTTCTCCCAGTCTGAAGGTAGACTTTTTGTCTTACTGACAGTGACCTTTGCTTTACAGAAGCTTCTCAGTTTCAGTAAGTCCCATTTATTCATTTGTTCTCTTATTGTCTGTGCTACTGGGGTTCTACTTAGGAAGTGGTTTCCTGTGCCTATGTCTTGTAGACTACTTCCCACTTTCTCTTCTATCAGGTTCAAAGTGGACAGATTAATGTTGATGTCTTTAATCCATTTGGACTTGAGTTTTGTGCATGGTGATAGATACGGATTTACTTTCATTCTTCTACAGGTTGACATCCAGTTATGCCAGCACCATTTGTTAAAGATGCTTTCCTTCTTTCATTGTATACCTTTAGCTCCCTTGTCGAAAATTAGGTGTTCATAGGTTTGTGGGTTAATATCCAGGTCTTCTATTCGATTCCATAGGTCGACTTCTCTGTTCTTAAGCCAATACCAAGCTGTTTTCCATACTGTAGCTCTGTAATAGAGTTTAAAGTCAGGGATGGTAATGCCTCCAGAAGTTCCTTTATTGTATAAGATTATTTAGGCTATCCTGGGTTTTTTGTTTTGCTATATTAACTTGATTATTGTTCTCTCAAGGTCTGTGAAGAATTTTGGTGGGATTTTGATGGGGATTGCATTGAATCTATAGATTGCTTTTGGTAGAATTGCCATTTTTACTATGTTGATTCTCCCAATCCAAGAGCAGGGGAGGTCTTTCCATTTTCTGGTATCCTCCTCAATTTCTTTCTTCAAAGACTTAAAGTTCTTGTCAAAGAGGTCTTTCACTTCCTCTCATTTCATAAATTTATTTCATATTATACCCCATTATTTCATAAATACCCCAAGATATTTTATGCTATTTGTGGCTATCGTGAAAGGTGATGTTTCTCTGATTTCCCTCTCTGCTTCTTTATCCTTTGTGTATAGGAGGGCAACCGAATTTTTGGAGTTGATCTTGTATCCTGCCACATTACTAAAGGTGTTTATCAGCTGTAGGAGTTCTTTGGTCAAGTTTTAGGGTCGCTTATGTACACTATCATATCATCTGCAAATAACGAAAGTTTAACTTCATCCTTTCCAATTCGAATCCCCTTGATCTCCTTATGTTGTCTTATTGCTATTGCTAGAACTTCAAGCACTATATTGAAGAGGTATGGAGAGAGTGGACAGCCTTGTCGTGTTCATGATTTTAGTGGAATGGTTTTGAGTTTCTCTCCATTCAATTTGATGTTAGCTGTCGGCTTGCTATATGTTGTTTTATTTATATTTAGGTATGATCCTTGTATCCCCAATCTCTCCATCACCTTTATCATAAAAGGGTGTTGAATTTCGTCAATAGCTTTTCCAGCATCCAATGAAATGATCATATGGTTTTTTCTTTCAGTTTTTTTATATGATGGATTACATTGTTAGATTTGCATATGCTGAATCAGCCCTGCATCTCTGGGATGAAGCCCAGTTGATCATAATGGATGATTTTTCTAATGTGTTCTTGGATTCTGTTTGCCAGGATTTTATTGAGAGTTTTTGCTTCAATGTTCATGAGTGAGATTGGCCTGTAATTTTCTTTCTTGGTTGTGTCTTTGTGTGGTTTTGGTATCAGGGTAACTGTAGCTTCATAAAAAGAGTTTGGCAATGACTCTTCTGATTCTATATTGTGAAATACATTAAGAGGTGTAGGTATTAGCTCTTCCTGGAAGTTCTGGTAGAATTCTGCATTGAAACCATCTGGCCCTGGGCTTTTTTTGGTAGGGAGATTTTTGATAACAGCTTCTGGTTCTTTACGACTGACAGGTCTATTTAGATTTTTCACCTGGTCTTGGTTCAACTTTGGTATATGGTACTTATCTAAAAAAAATGTCCGTTTCTTTTACATTTTCCAATTTTGTGGCATACAGGCTTTTGTAGTAAGATCTAATGATTCCCTGAATTTCCTCTGTGTCTGTGGTTATGTCCCCTTTTTCATTTTTGATCTTATTAATTTGCAAGTTCTTTCTCTGCCGTTGATTAGTTGAATAGGGCTTTGTCGATCTTTTGATTTTCTCCAAGAACCAGCTTTTAGTTTCATTGATTCTTTGGATTGTTTTCTGTGTTTCTATTTTGTTGATTTCAGCCCTCAGTTTGATTATTTCCAGTCTCCTACTCCTCCTGGGTGAATCAGCTTCTTTTTTTTTCTAGAGCTTTCAAGTGTGCTGTTAAGTCTCCAATGTGTGCTTTCTCCGTTTTCTTTAATTGGGCACTTAGTGCTATGAACTTTCCTCTTAGCACTGCTTTCATTGTGTCCCATAGGTTTGAGTATGTTGTGTCTTTATTTTCATTAAGTTCAAGGAAGAGTTTAATTTCTTTCTTTTTTTCTTTCTTGACCCAGGGGTGATTCAGTAGTTGACTGTTCAACTTCCATGAGTTTGTTGGCTTCCTGGGGGTACCATTGTTGTTGAATTCTAACTTTAATCCATGGGGTTCTGACAAGACACAGGTGGTTACTAATATTTTTTTGTATCTGTGGAAGTTTGCTTTGTTACCGAGTTTGTGGTCAATTTTCGAGAAGGTTCCATGAGCTGCAGAGAAGAAGGTATATTCTTTCCTATTTAGGTGGAGTGTTCTATAGATGTCTGTTAAGTCCATTTGATTCACTACCTCCAATAATTCTCTTATTTCTCTGTTAGGTTTCTGTCTGATTGACCTGTCCATTGGTGAGAGAGGTGTGTTGAAGTCTCCTACTATTAGTGTGTGTGGTCTGATTTTTAGAAGTGTTTCTTTTCCATATTTGGGTGCCTTTATGTTAGGGGCATAGATATTCAGGATTGAGACTTCTTCCTGATGAATTGTTCCTGTTAAGAGTATGAAATGTCCATCTCCATCTCTTCTGATTGATTATAATTTGAAGTCGATTTTGTTAGGTATTAGAATGGCCACACCTGCTTGTTTCTTAGGTCCATTTGCTTGAAAAACCTTTTCCCAACCCTTTACTCTGAGTAGGTGTCTGTCGTAGTTGAGGTGTGTTTCTGGTAAACAGCAGAATGTTGGATCCTGTTTTTGTATCCAATCTCTAAGTCTGTGCCTTTTTTTAGGTTAATTGAGTCTATTGATATTAAGTGATATTAATTACCAGTGGTTGTTGACTCAGGTTATTTTTTTTGTGTAGTAGAGTGTATGTGTTTCCCTTCTTTGAGTTGTGCTTGTGAAGGGTTGCTATATATCTGAGTTATTGTAGGCAGTGTTGGGAATGTTGGATTCCTTGGGTTGTGATTTTCCTTCTAATATTATTCTCTGTAAGGCTGGATTTGTAGCTACATATTGTTTAAATTTGTTTTTATCCTGGAATATTTTGTTTTCTCCATTGATAGTGAACGATAGCTTGTCTGGATATAGTAGTCTGGGCTTTCATCCATGGTCTCTTAGTTTCTGCAGTACCTCTATCCAGGACCTTCTGGCTTTCATGGGTTCCATAGAGAAGTCTGGTGTACGTATAATGGTTTACCATTATAAGCTACTTGACCTTTTTCTTTGGCAGCTCTTAATATTCTTTCTTTAATCTGAATGCTTTGTGGTTTGATTATTATATGGCGAGGGGATTTTTTTTGTTTTTTTTTTTATCCTGTCTATTCAGTGTTCTGTATGCTTCTTGAACCTTCATAGCAATATCATTCTTAGGTTGGGAAAGTTTTCTTCTATAATTTTGTTGAATATATTTTCTGGACCTTTGATCTGCAATTCTTCTCCTTCTTCTACCCCTATTATTCTTAGATTTGTTTTTTTTTATTATGTCCCAGATTTCCTGAATGTTTTATGATGAGGATTTGTTGGATTTGCTGTTTTCTTTGATCAGAGAGTTTATTTCTCTATGGTGTCTTCATAATCTGAGATTCGTTCTTCTGTCTCTTGTATTCTATTGGTTATGCTTGTTCCTGAAGTCTCTGTTTGTTTACCTTGATTTTCCATATCCAGCCGGTCTTTGTTTTGTGTTTTCTTCATTGCCTCCATTTCAGTTTTCAATTCTTGAACTGATTCCATTCCTGTTTGATTGTTTTTTTCTTGGTTTCCCAGGGTATCATTTACGAAATTACTCATTTCTTCAAACTTTTTGTTATATTTCTCTTCCATTTCTTTACTCATTTCTTTAGTCTTTTTGTTATATTTCTCTTCCATTTCTTTAAGTGAGTTATTCATACCCTGTAAGGGACTCTATTGCTTTCATAATGACACTGTTTTCCACTTCTTCCGGAATAGGGTGTTCAAGTCCTTCTGTAGTAGGATCGCTGGGATCTGGTGTTTTCATGTTGTTTGTCAGATTGTTGGAGGAATTCTTGCCTTGGCGCCTGCCCATCTCTTCCTTCAGATGCTCTCCAATGGCTCTTCCCTCCACTGGATCTTCTGCTACAGGATCAGTGACCCTTGTTGGCCAGGAATCTCCCTGCCTGCAGTCCTACCTTGCTGCAGGCAGGCTATTAAAACAAATGAACTCCCTCCTGCCCAGTTTCCGTCACAGCCCCATCCCAGTGGTGCCCACACAGGCTGGGTTGGAAGATTTTATGCCCCGAAAAAGGGAGTGAGGAAGGGAAGGGGTTGATGGCTGAAAGCGGGGTTGGGGTAGGAAGATAGAGGGCTTAGCTGGGGGAAGTTGCCCCTTCAGAATACCCAGGGAGATAAGGGTGGCAGGAAAATTGTGTGCTCCCTTACCGGGCTTCTGTGGCAGGTCAGGAGCACACTTACCCCTCCATTGTACCTTCTGCTGCAGGATCAGTGCTACTTGCTGGCCAGAAATCTCCCTGCATGCAGTCTTACCTTGCTGCAGGGAGGCCCTCCATTGTATCTTCTACTCTAGTGGCAATTTTTATGACTGCTTTAGTGAACAAATCCAATAAGAAAATTAATATCCTTTCTAGGTGGTAATTAACAGTTTATCACTACTTAATTCCTTTGACCACCTTATGATATAGGGTGTATGTGTGTGTGTGTGTGTACTTGTGTGTATTTGTGTGTCTTACATATCCCATAGTATGAGTGTGTCAATCAGAGGACTTGTGTGGTAGGTATAATCACACATTCTATGTATTGCATCTAGACACAGGGATAAAAGTTAGGTCATTAGGCTTGTTGATCAAGTAAGTTGAAAGGAATGCTATGTAGCAATACATATTTCCCCTACGGAGGCAAACTGTAGTCCCTCAAGTTTTTCTTTTGTTCAATGGCCATGGCTGTTCTAAAGCATCTTCTAGCTTTGTGAAACTCAATCAAACTGGATTTAACAACATAAAACTTGAAATTTGAACATGATTTATTAGGTTCATCATAATGAATTTTATTTTTTCAAACTTCCTATCTTAAACATTTGCAGAAACTGACATGGCATCAACAAAAGTTGCCTAGATGTTTTATGTTATCCCTTTGTTTGCCAGAATAAATCAGTGCTGTTCCTAATTGGGGGATGGGGCAAACTTTCAAATCAGTTTGTGTGTCTAGAATCCATTTATTATTGGAATTTAGAAATGGAGCTCCAACAGTATCCCACACTAAAAGCTTAGATTTTAAATAATTCCAGCATGTTTGACAGTGTTCTCTGATGCTTTGATATGAATGTGCCCATCAATCCTGAATCCTGGTTAGCACTATCTGTCCAAATGCATTGGAATAGAAAATATGTTTTACCACATAGCATTCCTTTTTATTTGTGGCACTGTGCGTACTTTAGGTCATGTCCCCTCAAAAATAGATGAGTTCAAAAGGGTCCAGAAAGGAGTAATGAGATTTATTAGCTATGAGAAATAGAAGGAAACCTTGTAAGATGAGGGTCTTGGTTAAATCTGAACATACACTAGGGGAAGCTGATATTAGAAAAAAGAATTGCTTCTGTTAGAGATGTCTGCTCATAATATTCTGTTGACAGAGGCATCCCAATGCACACACATGCTCAAGGTGGCTTCACTGTGCCGTCTTTGCCTAGGTCGAACCAGCACACACCCCAGCTTCAGCTTGGCAAAGTGACCACAATGCCCTTCCTACATAAGGACATTTTATTTACAGTATAAAGCTTAACTTTACACAAGACTCCCACTGATTACAGTCACTCTCCTTTCACATTTTTTTTACCCTATTTCAATATTTTTTATTATTGATATATATTTAAGTAGACTGGTTTGATTATTTTATCTGTGTACAGGATACAGAAGGACTGCCACATAAAGTTCATCAACATATGCAGTCATATTTATTTCCATTTTGAGTGGTGGATAAAACCTCCTTTCTCATAAGACATTTAGCATGAAAGTTTGTGTTATTAATAATAGCCCCATAAGCATATTACTTTCTTGGGACTTATAATTGAACGTCTGCACCCCTGAACCAAAATCTCCTTTTCTCTGTTCTCCAGTCTCCAGGTCACACCCATTGTGTTCTCTATGGTTTTGATTGTTTGATTTCCCAGACTCCATGTATAAATGGTACAATAGGGAGTTTGCTTCTTTTTCTGCTCTATTTTACTTAGCACATTCTTCTCCAGTTCCTTCTGTATAATCATAATCGATCAGATTCTAAAATATCTTTTCATATTTACTTTGTTTTTATGTGGACGAGTGCTTTGCATGGACTCATGTTTACCATGTGAGGGTTTTGTGCCCTTGGAGTCCAGAAGAGGGCATCAGACTCCGTGGGACTGGAATCATAGACGACTATTTCCATGTGAGTGCTGGGAATTGAATTTAGGTCCTCTGTAAGAGCAAGTGCCCTTAACTGTTAAGCCATCTCTCTAGTCCCTATGATTTTCTTTTGAATGTTTAAATAGTATTCATATATATATATATATATATATATATATATATACATATATATATTCTTTTTATTTCATTTTATACTTTAAGTTTTATTCTTGAACACCATGTTTGTGCCATTTTTACCCTTATCTCTCTGAAGTTCATGGCTTTCATAGTTATTATTTTTACACATTTAGACATACATGTGCACACACATATACAACCTATTGAGTAAATTTAGCATGGGTGTTATGTATGTGTGTTTAAGATTGATACCTGAGAATGGATAAATCTCTCTCAGGGATCATACCTTGAGAAAAAAGACTTTTTTTCAGTAGCCATTATACTTGTGACATACATCTAGGTGTGGGACCTTGTGAGATTCCCTCCATACATATTAGCAACCATATTTTTGATATTTCATGGGTATAAATGTCTACAAGACATTAACTCAAAGCTGGCAACCTGGTGCTCTGGCACTTATAGCCATTTTGCCCCACTTCTGCTATTTTCCAAGAAGCACAGATATAAAGAATTGCATTGCAGATGCACAAACTAGGGTGGAATCTTTGTGGTCATTTATTCCCTTCTATCTCACTACAGTATGGATCCCTCTAAAAGTCTCCAACTGCTGAGAAGAGAACGTCCTTTGATAGATAGTGACAGTAACACTTATCTGAAGGTATAAGGATAAGTATTTAGGATGCAGTTAGAAATTATGTTTGTTTAGGAAAATGCCACAGCAGATTCTCCATTAAGGTCCATGAACCCCTAGCTATGGGTAGTTTGATAGGTTTGCAATACCTGACATGAATTCCCTTCTATTAAGAGGAATTTGGGTCTGAGTAGATAGCTATTTGTTACCTTCAAGACGAAAGTCCTCCTACAGCACCACTTGGATATCTTACCGGAGATTAATAGTGTAGTTGTAGGCTTTATTTCTGAGTAGTACTATTGATCGCTTTCCTCCTTTGACAGCTCTCACAGAGAGCTAGACCTCGAGGTCATTTCCAGCTTGGTTCCTTCAAGCCCTGTGTCCAAAGTGTGTGCTGTCTTCAGATACAGGGTCTTACCTTTATGCTATGGAAGAAACAAAGCATAATGGCTAATGGCTAAGCTCATCTTGTTTTGGAGGGCTCCAAGAGGTTCTCCTTGACCAACATCTTGAAGAGCTTTTTTTTTAATGCCTCACACTGGAGTTTTAATAGTCTATGGGCTCCTAGGTGGACCATTTTCATCACTGCATGTGGCCTAATTCAGTTTAAACTATATATGAATTATATATGTGAATATGTTTATAAATGTATAGATATATATGAATATATAGTTTACATCTGTGTAATGTGTAGATATATATGAATATATGCATATATAGTTTATATCTATACATTTATAAATATATATATATATAATTATATATGTTTTTTAAGTAAGCTTGTAAAATATGTTCCTCAACTGGAAGGAAAGGAAAAAGCAGACTGAGCCCTACCATGCATGTACTAATTCACTCCACTCTGTCTGGACTGTAGATGTGATGTGAAAAGTTGCTTCAAGCTCCTGCTATTTTATTTCCCCTGCCATGATGGATGCGGTCTGGAATTATGAGCCCCCAACCCCTTTCTCTCTAAAGTGGCTTTTGTGAGACTATTTTATTACAGCAGCAGGACAGGAAACTAAGACAGGAAAATACTAGTTTCTTCTATATATTCAACTTGCTCTTGAATAATTTGCATATCACAATCAAATACAAATACAGATAATTAACTTTTTATTATTATATTTTATTGTATGCAGCTGTTTTATTATCATTATTATCTCTACATTTTTACAAGAGTTATAATGCCTTCTTTTCAATTTTTACTTTTATGTATTAGAGCTTTCTCTTTTTTTCTAAGTCTATGTAAAGTTTTGTATATTTTAATACATTTTCAAAGACAAATTCTTATTTAAAATTTTAATTAAACACTTTTATTAGTTCTTTGAGAGTTACATACACATATGCAATATATTTTGATCATATTCACCACCATGTATTTCCCCTTAATTCTCGCCAAATCCTCTCCTTAAACCAAAACTTAAACCTAACCCCATGTCAATTCCAAATCTCATTGCTCATTGTTTAGGGCCATCATCATCCATTGGAGTGTGGTCCACCTACAAGAGCCTTATTCTTGATGTAGACTGAGACCCCATCTCCTTGAAGCCTGAGGTGGGACATGTGAGTCCTGCTTGAATGTTGGCTAGCTTTGTCTTGTACAGGCAACCAGAGTTATTGTGAGTCCATTGGTACAGAAATTCTATCATTTCCAGAGACACCATTTTTATCTGGTGTCTCCACAACTGCTATTATCATCTTCCCAGCTACTCCTCCACAATGGTCTCCAAGCTTTGGTTGAATGCGTATAAATCGTTCTCCCCTTTGAGAGTGAGTACTCCACAGACACTTTGTAATTTGACCGTTTGTGAGATTCGGCATTAATTCACAACATAGACTTGTCTCTTGTGAGGTTTGAGAGTTATACTAATCTATGATTGTAGAAATGCAAATTGGAGTTACCATACACCAGAGATAATGCTCTTCCCAACAACCTCAGTTTATCAAGTACAAAACCCAGGGTCAGTTGTGAGAGTCCTCCTTAGCCATTGTTCAGGAGTTAATTTAGAATTCTGCAGTGAAAAGTCATCAGTGATCTTACCCAACTGTGAACCATGTGAGTTCCAATAGTGACTGGTATGACACACAGTTTATTGGGTAACCAATTACTTTGTGGTGGTATTTAAGGTTGATTCCATAGAAAGAACCTATATCTGGTACTACCAATCTGGTAAAGAACCCATGGTGGGGAACCTACTGGGTCCCAGAGGGGAACCAAAAACTATTATTTTGCTAAACTGATAGAGTAATCAATTTAGTGTTATTGATCTTCTTTGTTTCTCTGCCCTATGCAACATTCCATGTGTTTGTGTGTGTGTGTGTGTGTGTGTGTGTGTGTGTGTGTTTCTACAATCATGGGATCACCCTGAACTTTAACAAAACATGGGAAAACTTCTATTTTAGGTTAGGCAACAGCATAGGCTTGATGAAGAATAAAGCTCCACCCTCTTACTCCTCTCTTACACTTTATCTATTGATGTCACACTGTGAAGTTTTTAAAGATTTATTTTAATCTTGGTTTATGTGAGGTGAGAGTGGTATGTAGTATGTGTGATTAAGGATGCCTGCCCAGTCCAGAAGAGGGTTTCAGGTCCCTCTGGAGAGATCTGGAATTACAGGCAGTTGTATGCCACCCTTACATGGGTGCTGGGAACTGAACTCTTATCACTTGGAATAGCAGCCAGAACTCTTAACTGCTGGGTCATCCCTCCAGATCAAAGTGTCAATTTATATTTTCAAGTATGCTATTCAATATAAAGTTACTGTAGAAATTTGAAGGAAATGTTCTTTTTTATTTTTATTATTTATTTATATATTTATTTATATAATTATTTTTTTATTTTGTTTTTCGGAGACAGTGCTTCTCTGGGTAGTTTTGGCTGTCCTGAAGTAAGTGTCTCACACAGTGCCAAAACTGAATTTTAATACTCTTACTTTGACTTTCCTTGCCTGCAAGCTCTATTAATGCACTGGTTTTATACAATTAGCGAAAGTCACTGTGTCTCAGTTTGAAGAACTCCCTTCAGCGTTTCTTTGAGGCAGTTCTGCTGGCAACAATGTCTGTCAGCTTTTCGCCTGGGAAAGTTCTCAGCTCCACCTTCCTTCCGGAGAAAACCAGAGGTTGCTAGAAGAAATATACCTGGTTTGTACAGTTTTCTTCAACAGAGGGAACATGTCTTACTCTTCTCTTTCTCCCAACACGCAGGGTTGCTTTTAGAAACAGCTCGCAACCGCCTGAGCATTCTCTTGCAGAAGTTTATTTTTCTTACTGTTTAATAATCAAGCTAATTTTTTTCAGTTTTCATATAACTTGCTGAATTCCTTGTTGGGTTGAATTTGTATGTAGACAGTATCTTGAACTATGACTCTCTGCTTCATGTACCTCCGCTGATCTCTATAGATTTGGGGAAATTGTAATAGATTTATTCAAACTAACATTTTATCCTGCCACCACCATCCGTCTCTGAAGTGTTACATAAACATTGTCTCGCTGGAGGACATACTTTCTCATATCTTGTGGGGGTTTTCTGCTTTCCTTCACTTACTGTGTAATTTAGACAAATATTTTTTAGACTCCTATGAATTTTCAGATTCTTTTTCTTCTTGATCAAGCATTCTTTGATTCTCTATGTTCATTTTTAAATTCATTTCATTGTATAATCATTCTCATTGCTTGTTTCTCTTTACTTTTTTAATAAAAATTTCTATTTACCTGTTGAGTTGATATTGATATCCTATATTTTCATTTTTCTTGATTTCAAGGAAATGTTCATCCATGCTTCCTTGTGGACACACAAGTCACCTTCAGAAAGTAATGCACAATTTTTACTTTTAGTTCTTGTGTATGGACATTTTGGTCACATGTTTTCTGTGTAATACATGTATGTGTGGTCCCTCTAGAGGCCAGAAGAGGTTTTGGTTCAGGAATTGACGATGATTGCATGTAAATCAGCACATGGCTACCAGGAATTGAACCCAAGTCCTTTGAAAGATGAGCCACTGCCCTTACTTGCTGAGCCATCTTTCCAGACTTTCAAAATCATTTGTTTTCTTTGTTTGGGATTATAATATAATTACATCTCTCCCGTTCTTTTCTCTTTTTAAACCCTTCCATATAATCCTCCCTGTATTCCTTAAAATTCATGGTCTTATTTTTCGCTGATTGTTGTTGCATTATTTTAATTAGAAACTTAGCAATCTCTCTTTCTTTGGAATTGAAATCTGGATGACTACAGTCATTTGTGGATTGTCCTTGTATTTGATGTGGGTATGCATATTGTGTCCATCTCTTTGTGTCTCTCTGACTTCCTCTGTGTGTGTATGTAACTGTGTATGTGTCTGTGCATGTGTGTGATTCATGTAGCTTTTCATTAATTTCTGTATATTTTGTTGAGTAATCAAAGTTTTTGTACATTGTAGATGACCATTGGTAGAAAAACATGTGCACTCAAAGGAAGGAAATAACTGCATGAAGTGTTGTGCTTCTAGTTCCTGGGAAGGCCTGACAACAGTGTCCGTGAAACTGTGTCAGACACTTACAGTGCTAATAAAGAGTGTAAAGATCCTTCACAACGAAGACTTAGTGATCCCCAAAGCAGTGGCTACTCTTAGAATTTTTCATGGTAAAATCCAATAAGGATGTACAGATATCTTTTCTTCTGGTGCTTGATATGTCCACCCTGTGGACAACATCTCAATGGCTTCAGCACTCATGTCTAATGAACAGGAACTCATACACTAACAATAGAGCCAGTGTGTGTGTGTGTGTGTGTGTGTGTGTGTGTGTGTGTGTGTGTATAATGTCTCATATTGAGGAATCTGAGATCAGCAGGTCAATGTCTGCCAACATTACAGACCTTCCTGCTGTTATTGCTCTGGAAGCTCCTAGTTGTCTCTACAGCAGTTCTGGTCAAAAGAGTTAATGGCAACCAAAGCCTTAAATGGAGCAACCAGTTGTTACTACTGGGAATGTGCTATCAGCATGACAGGCACAGATATCCCAACCCTTCCTGTCACCACCTCTCTCTGGCAATCATCATGAATATCAGACATGATTGTGTCTTTACTGATACAGTGTGATGAAGCTCATCATTCTGCTATTCTTTTTCAGATTCATTGGATAGCTGTAGATTTTTGTTCAAACTGCCCTAGATTTTGTTGTATTTCTTATTCGTAGATAATTAATTGAGGTGTGTGTGTGTATGTGTGTGTGTGTTTCATCCATGTACATATCATCTATTCATTCCCTGATTTGATACTGCCAGACCTCCGAATAGTCATGCCTGACATTCTTTGGATTCATATAATACAGCCATCATAGAAAGCAATATAACATCTTTAAATATATACAGAACATTTACATAAATCTTAATCTTTAATTGTCAGTCTAGTTCCTGCTTCAGTAGAAATAATAGGGTAATTAGAATTGTACATAAATGTTGTAATTCTATGCATTTGTTTCTATTTTGTAGCTCCAAAATTCATCTTCTTGGAATGATTTTTCTTTTTTCTTTTATAAGAAATGTGAAAAAACTGATAAACATCCAATTTACAACTGAGGTTGTTTTTCATCTTGTATTTGTTTCTAAAGAAAATAGCACAAAGGTTAATATATATACTTTTCCCATTGAGCTGTTCCCAAATATGTTAAGTTGGATATTCTTAAGATTTCACAGGACAACTAATATCTCATCTTGTTCAAAAACATTCTGAAAGATATTTTCTGTTGGGTCTTCTTTAAAGACTCATAAGGAGTTGGGGAAATGCAATTTGTAATTTACCATTAGGTCAACTTCAGCATAATAACAGTGACACTTATATAATCCTGCCACACAACACATTTTGATGTTATATTCACCTATGTTCTTTTCCTTCTTGTTGGCTATGGTTCATTTTCTCTAACTACTTGAAAACAAGAAGTACTTTAATTTAGGGAATGACCTCACAAGAAGAGATGAGATTGTATTTACAGCATTTCCCTTATTGAGGCATCTGAATTCTAGGAATTAAATGATTCAGTGCATGTTTTCCTTATTGTCACTGTAAGCTGTCTTCTAAGAAGATGCTTGGAAAATTGAATAATCCCTCTAAGTTTCTCTTTGTCATTTCCAAACCTTTTATTTCCCTCATTGAGATCCACCTTCTTCCTAGAAAACAGAGCATTTCTATTGGTATTGTTGGGGGAATGATAAGTGTTACTTTGACACTTCCTGGAACCTAACACGGTGTTCATGAGATGCCTGGGGATATGGCGTTCCATTTCCCCTTTAGATAGAACTTTTTTCCTTCTTTCTTTTTTAGACAGAACTTGCCGGAAATTTCTACTTAAGACCCTATTTCCTAAAGACCCTACATGCCTGAGTATAGGACATGGAGAGATCAAGCTCATATGAACTTGGAAGCTTCAGCACTGCCGGCTAGCTTTCACTGTGTATGGCTTGCATGCTCTAGGGGGAGAAAAGTAATCAAGAGTTTTTATATAACTCTACCCCAAGAGCTAATAATGACTATCCTGGCAAAATATGCTCAGTGGAACAAATGTTTAGGTTTAACCATTTTCTAATTTGATATAAAGCTCGCTCTACTATATGTAACTCACGATTTGTACTGCTAACTGGGGAAAAAAAAAAGATGTCTGGGTAGGATATAGGCCACAGGTGAGAACCTTTCCTGGTAAAAGGACATAATAACAAATTGCCCCCTAAACTCTGTCTTTATAACCATAGATTAGTGCATTTCCCAACCCACATGAGAGAGTCTTCTTGTTTACAGTAGACAGCAACTAATAAAGAGACCAACAATTGATCGGTGTGCAGAGAACAAGAGATTATGGAGTATTTGGCTCTAAATGTAATAGCTATATCACATATGGACCTCTTCAATAAAACAGTATTTGGTGGAGATGGCCCTTCAGGCACACACACAAACTCACACCAGTTATGAGTGCTGTGGGCTTAACAGAGTGTTAAAAAAAAACCATGCTGTTAAAATCTAATCATGGTGGGGAGGATATGGAGAAAATTGTAGGGAAGAGACAGGGTAGTGGATTCGATTAAGAAGCATTATTATATACATGTATGAAATTATCAGTCAATAAATTAAAAAAAAACAAAACAAAAAAGCAGAAACCAAACAAAGTGTTAGTTATAGTTATAGACTCGAAAAAAAATTTAGAAGAAAGATTTCAAGTGCCAGTGATGATGGTGGACTCCAAGGAACAGTGACTCTTAGACCCAACAGGACTGAGACACACAGGAACTCACAGAGACTGTGGCAGCACACACAGGACCACAAGCCAGACGGGGTCACAGCACTAAGAAGGGAGAGTGGACTTGAAGTCTTACCCCCTAACCAAGAAGCTCTTTCCTATTGATTGTTGTTGGCAAAAAGAAAATCAGTATTCTCCAAAAGAGTGCCACTGGATCTTACTAGCCACACCTGAGGGCAGACCCCCATGTGCCCAACATTAGTTGGCCAACACAAAACAAACTCTTTGAATTTTTGTGGAAATTTGTTTCATTTTGGCACTTTTTGCCTTATTGATCTTTTGTTCACTTGTTTTGATTTTTTATTTTTGTGGGTTTTTGTTGTTGTTTATTTGTCATTTGTTTTAAAGAAAGTCAATTAGCAAGTGGGGAGCATCTGGGAGGAATTGAGGGAGAAGAAAAATATAATCCATGAAAATTAATTTTAAAAAACAAAAAGTTTTAATGTTGTCTGTATTTTTAAATATGCATTGTTAGTCATGTGGGGGTGGCACATGCTTTTAATCCCAGCACTTGGGAGGCAGAGGTAGGCAGATCTGTGAGTTCAAGGTCAGCCTGATCTACAAAAGCTAGTTCCAGGATAGCTAGGGCTGTTACACAGAGAAACCGTATCTCTAACCCCCCAGAAATATATGTATTTTTATATTACATACAGAACCATAAGATAGAAAATAAAGATTTAACTTCCATATAGAACTCTAATTCAGACACATTTACCTAAAAAAGATTATATCTTAAATAGTAATTGATTGACTTTGAAAAATTAAATTTATTTTCTCTTGGTGAATTAGGCAATGCCACTAGCAAGTATTTCCCTTTGAGAAGCACCCCGATACTGTGAGCTTATGAACTGTCAAGAATTGGGGTCAAAATTTACAATTTTGGTAAATCATTTAACCTTGATAAGCCTGAACATCTTTGTCTGTCATGGAGGCAGACAACTTACCTCATTAAGAAGATGCACAGGTTAGAGGAAAATAAAGTACACAGAGCACCCAGTATCTGACCATATTATTTGTGTGACAATGCCTAGTTCTTCAAAGTAAATTAACTCTGTCATACCGAATATGCAAACTGTGAGAGGGCATATCCCTAAAGTAAATAAGCAATATTAAATGAAACTAAGAGTTAGCCAAGTAAAATTTCAACTCTGCTTGGTGCAAGCAATTTCTGGTCCGGATAAACTGCTAGCGGGGACATTATGATTGTGGGTATAATGTTGTGAAAACAGAATCTCAGCATCTCATTAATAGCAATGAGAGTGGATGTAGAGAAGCAAAAAGCCAAGGTTAGGCATTACATTCTGTCACTGAGTGTCAAGGCAATTTTCGTATACTCTGATTTTCGTTTAAAAGATTTGGCTTAATATTAGATGGCACAGTAATGCTACCAAATAAATATTGCTTATATTCCAGTTCTACCGCTGAGTGATAGCCTCTGCCTAGAAATTGAATGAACAGTTTAATGGTAGTTCAAATAGTAGCAAATAGTTGTTTGCCAGTTTACAATCACTTATTCTCATTCGCTCTCTGTCATTTTCTGAGCTATGTTGCAGTTAAGAAAGCTGTCATACAAAATGAAAGTGGCTTTTTCAAGCAGAAAACAAATGTACTCTGGCTGGCAGACTGGCATTTAATCATTCAGTCTCTTAGCGTCATTACTCTGCTGCTAGCACAAAGCATCCTGCGTAGTTTATTGGGGACGAGGTAGGCTGTGAACACCTGGTCCTTGTGGCTTCTTTTGCCAGCCTCTGAGTGTAGGTACCGTTGGGGTCTTTGTTTTCTGTGTGTGAAGTGATCTTTCTCGCCATGACATCTAGGTAATCAGCAAGAAACCATTTCAACATCCCTTGGCTGAGGGATGGGAGTGTTAGGACACAGTTCTACCCTCGCTCTTTGGCTTGGGCCATGGTATGACCCTCTGGAACTCAGTGACTGGAAGCTATTTAAAACCCCTGTACCTTGTACTTCTTTGTGATTTCTCCATGATGTAAAGTAGCTAACAAACACAGGCTTCCATGTCTGGTGAAACTAAACATAATGAAAGCCAGGAAGGCTGCAAATGATTGCGAATATCCAGTGTCCCCCCTCCTTTATCACCCCACTGTTCATGTTCGTGGATGGCGTCTTTGAAGAGGAAGGCAAAGGTGTTAATTAAATCCACTTACAGTGGAGGGTAACCTCATTCACGACCACAGGTGGGCACTTGCTGCCTCCTATCAGTTCCACGTGGTTCTGAATCAGATGATGCTTGCTAAAGATTCAGATATCAAATATTTTCCTCAGGACTCAGGATGAGCTCAGGGAAGACCAGAACTTGTTTCCTGCCTCTGATTGTCTATGGAAGGAACAGGATGTCTGTCAGCATTGCACTGCGTTTGGTTGATTCAGTAAACTAAAAATGACACCCGTCTTTTATCATCAACTCTTTACTGCAGTGTTGTGTCCAGGCACTCTGTAGGTGTGGGCCATAAAGTCCAGTCATCATAGACAGCATAGGGGTTCAAGCTTTCTTGCCTTCTTTGTCCTTTTATATTTAGAGATTTCTTTGTGGAAATCTAATGGTGTGAATACTAAAAGCTGAGACAGAATCCTGCTATGAGGTTCCCTTAGTTTCTTGAAGAATATGAATATGATAGGTAAGAGATCGGACATACTGGTAAGGAGGTCTGGCAGGCATGAAAGGGGATTGTTTAATCCCAATGAAAGCTGAAAAACCACTGAATTTATTGTGATAAAACCTTAGGAAGACTGCATTAAATTATTGATTTATGTTGTTTACACTTATATGTCAAGGGTGTTGATGTAGACTCAAATCAGGTATTGGCTTAAGGCTGTTTTAAAATAAAGTCTGTTACAAATAAATAAGCGCTGCTTGTCTTTAGTCCTCTGTATCTTTGATTCCCCCCGTCCCCCCCGCCAAAAAAATGCCATACAACCTTCAAAATCCAATTAGACTTTCTAGTAGAGCTGAAAGAAGTCAGGATCTTCTCAGGATGTCTGTACTGTAAAAACAGTCTCCATTTCACCCCATGCCAGAGAGATCAGGGTTAATCAAGGCCCAGTTTCCAAGAACATCTGTACATCTCCTGAAATTCAGAACCCTGCTGAGCCAGCTAAGGAACAAGAAATAAGAGAAACACCAAGACTGCTTTCACACTAGAAAGTGAAGTAAAGCTTTCTCTGATTCACCAGGTCCCAAAAATCCAGCTTCCAGAGCTGAAGCTAAAACCGCCATACCCTGTCAGGAATTGGTAATAGGTTATTTGCTTTCAGTAGAAAATAGAAAAAGGCCGGGGGGGGGGGATGAGCTAACACCAGTTAAAATGAGCTATTCGTGTTATTAATGTGTCGGGCAGAAACTTACAACCGTGTGGTATTCTGTGAGTCGCCTGGCACCTCTTCAAGCCAGAACCACCCTTCCTGCATAGCTGCATCTTTCATTGACTTCAATACGGACATATAAAGGTCCTTGCTATGCCATCTGCTTTTATTTCCACCCCTTGTGGAAATTGTTTAATGCTACTGTCAGCACCAACAGTGCTCGGGACATCTTAATCTTCTAAAACATTCCTCTAAGTTACACAGGGGAGTCTGCCTTTGGACATCAGATGTTATCATGAATGTTAAGGACTCTGTGTGCACATCCCATTCCAATTTATTTTATTAACATCCCTAACATCTCAGATCACTTTAACTTATCGTCATATATCATGCGCCTCTAACTGTTATCAGGTGCATTCTAAAGTGATCTCTGTAAACACATCCATTGTGCTCTTGCTTTCCCGTAGTCTGCTGTTTGAACAGTAGTAGTAGAAAGGTCTGGATGTAGGATCGTGCGGTTAAGTGGAATGCCCGGGGGAAATACTATCACAAAGAACAAAGCAAAGGAGTGAAAGATATTTATGGAAAGGAATTCCCAGAAAATAAGGAAGTGGGAGAAAGGAATAAAATGACTTCTGATATTTTGATTTGGGCAAGAAGAAAGTTTCTTACTAATCATTCTTCAAGGATTCTTTATTGCTCTTGCTAACTAGCAGCGTGTATGCAAATGAACCAAAGGAAATGTTATTTATTTGCTCATTTGCTCCTTCATTCTCTCATCTTCTTACTGCCAACGCTGCCAATCTACTGAGTTACTAAAACGCAGAATTCACAGGAAAGTTATGACACAATCTTTGTTTATGAACCTCACATACTTGGTACATGTACCTAGACATTTTGCTTCTATGGGAACTATCAAGAGGGGAATACTTAAAAGAGACTACATAGCCCAGAAATAGAATGAATTTTTTTTTTGTGGTGATGCTAAGGGACAAAGAAAAAAAGAAGAAAACCAAAGGAGGAAAGAGAATAGAAAAAATTCACTCAGGAAATGACATCTAAATAGGGACGTTGTGGAGTAAGCATCCAGTGGAAGGAAAAAGACAGTATTCAGAGTAGAAATCATTTCATGCACAGAGAAAGCAAAGAAGTTCCTGGTGTCCTTGTCCCCGCCCCCATCTGTGATCACATCAATCCCTTCTGGTGCTTTCATGTTACCAAATTCTGTTTTCTTTCGATATCAGATGCCAAAACATGCAAAGATGGCAATAATTTTCCCCTCTGGACTTTTAGTCCTCCTCACTGGCAGAGGAAAGGGGTATTAGAACTCTTCTTGAGGTAAGTTTCAAAGTAGAATCAGATCAAGGTGAGTGGAAACCTTAGAACTCAATCACCACAGAAGTTTCGGCTTGTGTTGAAAGTGTGCAATGTCTGGATAAAGATGTCTATAGTAAAGTAGGACCTGCTGACACCAACCACACAGGAAGGAAGTTGCCATTCCTCATATAACCAGGTCAGTTCACAGACAAAGATGGACAGAGCAAAGGGTAAAGTGCATCTTCTATCCAGGAAATGATGGATGGGGAGGAGGGGCAGTTAAGAAATCAGCACTTGCTTTGAGCGGTAGTAATCAGAGTGATTGACAGCAAGCAACAGAATCGGTCTCCTCCTCTGTGGCATTCTTAGAGCCCTGCCTTTGGAGGTCATCTGACTTTGCTGTTTCTGTGAATAAATACTCTGACAAGGGTGACTTAAAGGAGCAACAGCTTATTTTGTCTCGCAGTTCCAGGGTACAGTCCCTCGTAGAAGGGAAGCCAAGGAAATTGGAACTTGAGGCAACAGGTTACAGGGGCAACAGTCAAGAAAGCGGAGGGAGACAAATGCCTGCGCTTGGCTTACTTTTGTCTTTTATTCTATCCATGGCTCCAACCTAGAGACTGGTGTTGCACACATTTAGGGTGGATCTTCCCACCTATTAATCCAATCAACATGGTCCTCATGAGCACGCCCAGAGTCTAAATAATCCCACATCAGGGTGTGTTAGGAGGCATCATTCCTGGGTGCTTCCAGATCCTGCCAAACTGTTAAGTAGCACAAGCTAGCCAGGGAGAGTTTGGGTTGGATGGTGAAGGGAAAACTTGAGATGTATCTGTGCTCTTAGTTGAGCACAATCCTCACTGTGGCATGCTGATTATTGGTAATGGAGTTCTAACATACTCCTATATCCTCCCATCTCTGAACTCTGGAAACGAAAAAAAAAATGAGAATCTCTGTCCGATTTCCTGTTTTGAATGTCTGGTAATAAAATAACCACTCTCAGGAATGCTGCGGCAAGAACACTGCTTACCCACATTCTAAGACCTAATTGGCATTATAATTCTCAGTTGACTTCTTTTGCCAGCAGATATCACTTGACTGATATTGATAATATACTGTAAGCCTTGGGCTCATTAAAAAAAAAGGAGAAGAAAACAAACCCTGAATGCTTGTGATTCTGAAGCACTCAACATTATTGGGATCAGTGGCTTCAATTGGAAACATTTTATTTGTTCATATAATAAAAAGCACGTAATTGTTATTGGTCCCATGATTCCTTCTGGTGAATGCAAGCGTGTTTGCCTTCACCCAGACTTCATTGCTTTTTATTCTGCATCATGCACTTTATTGATTTTTCTGTTACTATTATTTTCTTCAATAAGCCTTTTAAAAACAACACGGCTTCTCTTCTCGTCATGGCCCCCAGTGTTTTGTTCTTATCCACAGGCTGCCTGAGAAGTGGGAATAAAAATACAATGCAGTTTTATTCCTCCCCTACTGCTTCACTCTTTTCCTCTTGCCTCTTCTTATTTATTTTCCCTGTGATATTATGTGTCAAGATTTTAGGTGGGGCAATGAATCTTCTATTTTTCTCCTTCTATTGAGTTGAAGACCAATTGCGGAAAAATATAGGCAATAGTCCAATGGAGATCAAAATGTCAGCCTTTACGTCTGATAAAACTTGTTGCTGAGTGTGATCCCTGCCACTGAGAGACTGCTCTGGAGGTAGACAGGCTTATGCATGAAGACCATAGGCAAACTTGGCATGTTGAAGATTCTCCTCATGCAGGTCGCTCCTCCTTGCTTGGTAGTGCTGTGTGACTGCCTCTGTCCTCTTCACAGGCTGGAGCCGGGAAAGAGCAGGGGAGCTAGAATATGATATCTTTGACATACCTAGTACTTCCTAGACCACATCTGTTTCCAAATGCAATGCTATTGTAAATTTCCACTGGACCTATTCTGAACAATGTATGGGAGTGTGGCAAGTAGCTGAGAATTCTTCTTAGGAGAAGGTCTTTGGGCCTAAAAGAAGATATACAAACAACAACAACCACCACAACAGCAAAAACACCCCTGAGTACAAGCTGACTTTAGGTACCAACAAAAACTCATGAACTGAACTGATCCCTAATCCTGAGTTAGTGGGGAAATAACACAAGCTCAACCCTCTTGATCTCTCCAGATCTTTTCACCTGGTGCCTTTATATCCTATGTATGATGAAATTATTTGTAATTGCTTAGACCAAGTAAGCTTTGTGCTTTGAACATCTATATATAAAATAGATGTGCATTTCCAGCACTACCACACCTAAATACAATTATTACCATGATCCTGCAGAGATAATCCTTGCTGGTTTGGAACACATATGAACCCTGGTCACTAAAAAGGGAAACTCAAATGAATAATATTGTCCCTATTTTTGATCTTCAGTGTTCAGTCAAAAGACTGAAACTGAGTTATCTCAGTCCTCAGCAGCTGGTATTACATCCAAATCTCCTCAACAGTGATATTTATCACATCAGTGGATTTAACAATTAAAGGTAGAGACCCACACAGTTATGCCATGACGTTTTATGATTTCATTGATTCTAATTCCTTCTCTTCTCCCTAACCCTGCCATTCTGTGTAAATGGAAATTCAGGGGAAAAAGATTAAAGGTCAGGAATGAGAATGCTGGAAGTTGGTAGGATATTCTGATTCAATGGGAGACCTAGTCAGGAGGGGGAATGTGTAAAAATTACCAGATACCCTGGAGGAATGAATGCATGGGATAAGGGCAGCTCAGAAAGTGAGATGTGTACTTCCAAAGGGGCCCCGTGGATTTTCTCTCTCTCCTTTTAATGTCTACATTGAACATATATCTAAGTCTCCCTATAAGAGATCACCCATGAACTTCATCTACAATATTCATTTTGTATTTCCCCTTCCACTTAGGAATGAAGGTGACATTATATGATAAACATTGGAGTTGCACACTCAAGTAGTTTCAATATTTGCGAAGTCTGGTGCTTAATAGTGCGAGCTCTGTAGTCCCACTGCCAGCCTTCCGTTCTCAGTCCTGTGACCATGAAGGTTATTTCGCTTTCCTCGAGCTCATTTTCCTCATTGGTCAAAAGGGATATGGTAGTAAGACTCTTGTGATGACTAAGTGAGAAATGCAGAATATGCAATGCAGAGACTAGGGCAATATGAGCAGAAAATCAAACCTCAATAGTAGTTCCGAGATTTGAAGGGTGGACAAGGACACCAAGATGAAAGAGCAGACAAGGTAAAAACAAAACTATAATGCATGTGCATCTGTATGTATGTGAGTGTGTACACTCATAAAGGAAATGATGCAACCCTCTGATGAGTTTAACAAATTTTAAATGGGATCATCTGTTTGACATCTTTCTGAAAAAAATGACTACAAAATTGGAGTGAAAAATTTAAATTCACTCCTATGTCCATTGAGTACCTCTCTGTCCCCAGAGTTATCCAGTAACATGGAATTGATATGTTTGTTTTGACTAGAGTTTCTTATCGGGGTTCTGTAGAAAGCATGTTTAGTCACATACTGTATTTGCCACTTTTCTTATCCACTATAAAATACCAAAGGGGAAAAAGTTGCTTAAAGGAACTAAAAGGAAAGGTGGCTACACTCCCGAGGAAGCTATGGCGGTGGGCAGCTCTGTCGTAGCGGGAGCTCGCCCCCTCATCACCACTGTAACATATATTACAACTGTATAACTAAATTGATGTGTGCTCTTTGTGCCAGCTAAGAAGTTGGCTCTGGTGGCAGGATTGTACCTCAGCCATCATTTCAGACCAAAGCACATTTATCTCAAAGTATCCTCCAAGACCTCTCTTGTCTGGAGGAGGTCTGTACCCCTCCCGTCCCAGCCTCTATAAATAGGGAGGAGAAAGAACAGCCAAACAGCTGAAGCTAAAAGCAAGTCCCTGAAACCAGATAGAGGGTAAACTATTTTCCACTGGTTTTACTTTTGTGTATCTCATGATTCTAAAACACCTACAGTGAAAGAGAGAAACTGGAAAGTCAGCCAGGGGAAGCTCATCCATGGAAAGAAAGCACAGTCAGGAGCTAGGATACCTGATCAGACCTCAGTCATTCTGCAGAATGTTTACAAGACCCTGACTTGATTTTTTTTTGTGTGTGTGATTATTTATGTGTTTACTTGGAAGTCTTATCTGAGGGGACATTCTTCTCTGACAGGGACTCTTTCTATCAGGAATTCCAGGTAACTGCCTCAACATGGCTTTTCAATGTTTTAACCACCTGTTTTATGGTTTGATGATCTCTCTCTCTCTCTCTCTCTCTCTCTCTCTCTTTTCTGTCCCTCTCTCTCCTCCTTCCCTCCCTTCCTCCTCCTTTACTTCTAGCTCCTTTCTCTCTCTCTCTCTCTCTCTCTCTCTATCCATCTATCCATCCATCCATCTATCTATCTCCATTACATGTTTCTAATATATATATATATATATATATATATATATATAAGAAATATATATGATATTATATATATACATTAGTATTTATTCTTTTACTTCAGCTTGTTCAATTCTTACTACACTCACAAATTCTAAACTGAAATTACGGATATTATACATATTTCTTCAGATTGTATCAAATAGTCTTGCATTCTAGCTGAAGAGAAGCAGATGTGGGACTGCTGCCTGCCTAGAGAGCTCCAGTTTCTGTGCTAGGACTCACAACCCGAAGACTTCCCTGTCTCATAAAGCAACACTACTGGATAGTGAGCAAACATTTAAACGCATGCGCCTGTGGGGAACATTTTACATCCAAACCACATCACACACGATGTATATATTTCTGCAGCCCCTTTTCCCTTTTTAAAAATAGTTTTCCAGAAATTCACATATTCATTCCCTTAAAGTATATGATCCAACAGAGAACAGTGTGGGCAACTCATTCCAGTGTGTTTTTAAGTATGGGACTGTCTGTGGTGGGCAGAAGTAAGCCCAAAAATTAGAGCAATGCTAATGGTTATGCTGTTTCTTCTTAGGTAATGAAAATGCAATGATCTTTTCTTTAAAAACTGTTATTAGGAAAATATATACATATATATGTATGAAGGAACAATAATGAAAATTAGAGGCCATGAATTTAAAAAAGACATTGGGAGGGTATGTGGGAAGGTTTGAAGTGAGAAAAGTACAGGAATAAGTGATTTAATTATATTATAATCCCCAAAATTAAAATAATTTTAAAAACTGATATTGATGAATTGTATTAATATTTATTAATGGTGGTTTAGGACATTAATTTTCAGTACTGAATAGTGTTACTTTTTATTGATGGTGTAATTCATTTATCAATTTCTGAGGATGGTGCTGGAGTTACTTATCTATTCAAATTTCTTCTTGGGTCATACTTGATTACATTCCCTTATCAAGAAAAGCTAGCATACAAATTGTCACAACAATTTGCATTTCCATCAGCAACTTATGGAATTGTGAGATTCTAAAACTCTCAACCCAGTGAATTTAGATTTGTATCTGATTTTGTTTCAGTTTACAAATATATGATAAATATCAAAGTTAAATATCATTTATTTGCTAGTATGTATTCCTATGTGATAAGAGTTATTAAAATTTACCCATTTTTATACTGTTTTGATTTATATTTTTCTCATTTGAAATACCTTTATTCTGTTCTGATTATTACATCTTTTTGTTGTATAATATAAAAATATTTCATGTGTATTTTTGATATGTATATATCAGATATGTATATATCTGATTCTTCCTCCCCCTCCTCTGCATGATTCCCTGAGCTGCTTCTAATGTTTGGCTATGGGAATCTGCATTTGCTCCCAATTCTTTGCTGAGTGAAGTCTCTCTGCTCTCTTTGCAAAGGACTCTGTTATGCTCTCACCCCAGATACTCTGCAGGCCCAACAAACTGTAGGTCGAAGGTTATATGGCATGCTTTTTGTCATAATTCCTTTACTTGAGGCCTTGCCTGGTTACAGAACTGGCCAGTACAGGCCCCGTATCCTCATTACTAAGAATCTTTTGCCAGCTCATGGGTCCAATTTCCTTCTCCTGGGTTTCCTCGGCCAGCCATGATGTGATGGTGTGTACCTCATGTATCTGGTCTGTTTTAGCATATTTTATTTGTTTGATGTCCCTGGGATGCCTGTTCTTCTCCTATGGAAGACAGAGGGAGCATGAATCTGGAAGAGAGAGGAGATGTGGGGGAGAGAAAAAGAGAGGAGTGGGAGGGGAAGCTCTGAACTGGTTGTAATATATGAGATAATAATGATAATGATAATGATAATAATAATAATAAATTTTTAAAGGAAAATGTACATCAAAGAGTCTGAAACCTAAAGATAATCTTTAAATAATTTTACTTAATGAACTGAAAGGCAATTACAACTTTAATACCAAAGGGGGAAAAAGCTTGAGGAGAGCAGAAAGTATATAAACCTCACATGTTCACAGATTAAAAGGCTCTATATTGTGAAAATGGTCACCATCTCTGTACTAGTTGGCTTCCATCAACATTACATAAACCTAGATTTACCTGAGAGTGTTAACTGAAAAATACATCCACAAGATCGTCCTGTAAGAAAGCCTGTGTGGTATTGTCTTTATTAATAGTTGATGTGTATTTATGATTGATGTGTATTGTGGTTTGAATGTTAATGTCCCCTATAGGCTTATATATTTGAATGCTTGGCCCCAAGTGGGTGGAACTCTTAGAAGTGTGGCCTTGTTTGAGAAGGTATGTTATGGGGAGCAGGCTTTGAAATTGCAGAAGCCCAAACACCATTCCCAGTTTCTCTCTCTCTCTCTCTCTCTCTCTCTCTCTCTCTCTCTCTCTCTCTCTCTCTATCTCTCTCTCATGTTCTATGTGTACGCTCTCTCCCTCCCTCTCACTCCCTCCTTTCTTCTTACTTGCATTCTCTTAGCTATTTCTCCAGTACCATGCCTCCCTACCTGCTCTCATGTTCCCCATTATGATTGTCACAGAACTCTCCCTTTGAACTATAATCTCCAATAATTCATTTCATAAGTTGAAAAGTAACAAAGTAACTAAGACAGTATGAAAATTTCCAGCTCTTTAAGGTCAGTGCCACCCCTGGGCATGGGCTGCATAAGAAAGTAGGCTGAGCAACATTCCTTCATGGCTTCAGCTACAGTTCCTTTCTCCAAGTTCCTGCCTTCAATTCCTGCCCTGATTTCCCTCAGTAATAGCAAATGACCTGAGACTTGTACAGTAAAGTAAACCATCTGTTCCCAAGCTGCTTTTGGTCACTGTGTTTTATGATATAATAATAGAAACACTAAAATGTTACCAAAAACAATACACAGATTCAAAGCAATTCCCATAAAAGTATAGAACTTTCAAAACAATTCTTCACAGAGATTGAAAAAATGACCTCATATTTCACATGGAAGCAACAGCAGCAAAACAGTGTAATAATGAAAAGGAAACACCTGAGAAATACTCACTAAAAGAAGTATCACCATTGCTGATTTTAAGTCATAGTAGAGAATCGTAATATTAAAAGCAGCACCATGCAGGCATAAAAATAGTCATATTGATCAACAGAAAATCATAAGCTCATGTTCTTATACCCAACTGATTTTTAACAAAGAGGTCAAAAATATACCTCAGAGAAAAGAATGTATCCTCAATAAATGCTGCTATACAGAATGCAAAGCCACACTTAAAAAATTGAAACCATATATTCATGTCTCACTATCCACAAATCTCAACTGCAAATAGATGACTTTGAGAGAGGAGAAAGGAGGGAATATACTTCAGCTGATAAGCACAGTTAAGGACTTTCAGAATAGTGCCAACAACTGCCAAATAGTACTTCATCAAACTCTTCTGTACATCAAAATATACCATCATTTGAATGAAAAGGCAGTCTATGGCATGAAAAAAACTTTTATATGTTACATTTCTAATGAATAATTAATATCTAGACTGTAGAAAAAATTAAAAAGCAAACTAATATTCTATTATGGGGGAACAATGCCTCCCCAAACACCATTTTATATTTAAAATAAACCCATTGGCAATTTTGAGTTATCTATTTTTGAGCTATTGGTCAGTGGGGTCCCACAGATCCTGACCAAGCATTTCAGACCATTATCAATGCTCCTGAGTACCATCCAGAACTTGATGGTAAGACCCATTTGTTAAACACACTACATATTTCAGGCAAAGGATGTGGAGAAAGCAAGCTGGTATCAACCTGGAAGTTCCATTTTCATTGGCTAACTACCATAGTGCTGGAAGGAGCTGTGTGACATAACCAACAATCTTACCACTTCTGAGCTTAATGTGCACCAATAATGACAATCCTGGAAAGATATGACACCTAGTGCTATAGTGTCATGAATGTTATGAGAATAACCAACAACCTTCAGGTTGGATTAAAGTCCATGCCACCAAATGGAGCCCATGCCTGGTGCAATTGACTGGGAAGAATCCCTATGACAGGTTAGGTCAAAAGCCATAGGGATGAGCCGAGTACTGTTCTTCTGAAAAGTAGACATTGTAATATATTGTCTCCTAAGTCCTCATCTTTCTACCCATAGATTAGTGTATCTCTCAGTCCTCAATGAAGAAGCTTCGTATTGCAGTAGATGCTGACAAAACTGGTGAAGATGCAAAGAATAAGACACTGTGGTGTGCTCAACATCAGATGAGACAATGATATAACACCTCACACCCAGAGTTCAGTGATCATTACAAAAGAAGGTACAGAAAGATGACGAGCCTGAGGGAGTCGATATCTGCATCCAAACAGTGTTTTCCTGACATGATAGTGCATTTGCACACATGAACTCAAAACAACTCACCCTACCTATATAAAATTTGTAGACCATCCGGTCATAAAAATTCTTTTACTCTGCCTTGAAGAGGGGCTTACAAATTCGGGCCTCTATCAGAAGGTCTATGGGCAATTGACAGCTAATGGGAGAGGGAGAGTCATTTTTCTTCAGTGATGCAGACTCTAAAAGGCTACCTATGTCTCAATAATCCCACACCCATGCATACGCAGAAGGTATTAAAAGGACTCAATGGTTATTAAGTGAAAAAGAGATAGCACATGAAGTCGGGAAGGCAAAAAGAGGGGCAGCCTGAATCTAAACATACATATGCATGGATACTAAATTAAAATATAATAATTGGGATTATACAATTTCTTAAAAAGCTGTGGCAAGCAACCCCAAAGTGCTTGCTTTTCATCCACTGTTACATGAATAACATAAGAAAGAAAGACGAATGTGAGGATCCTAAACAACTTCTGCCACTTTTTCCTGAAGTGTGATCCCCACAACCCCCGAATAAAAATAGCTAGAAAACCCTCCATCAGAGGTG
This sequence comes from Myodes glareolus, assembly GCF_982192425.1. Classification (NCBI taxonomy): domain Eukaryota; kingdom Metazoa; phylum Chordata; class Mammalia; order Rodentia; family Cricetidae; genus Myodes; species Myodes glareolus. The sequence continues at coordinate 15,928,770 of NC_142038.1, read as the reverse complement.
GAATTGGCAACTGGAAAGTTACCACATCCAAACAAAGGTCATGGATGAACAAGATACAAGTTTAACTCTGTAGAAATGTCACTTAGCCCAAGTGCTAGTTTCCTGCAGATGAAAATCACACATGTATCTAACCTCATGGAGGAACACCGGAGGATGTGAGAAAAATTATGATGCTGCACCTGTGTCACGGCTATACCCCTGTCTAAATCCTCTGCTCTGACCCCTTCATATTAAATTAAACTAACCTCTTTTTAACCTTAAGATTTCAATGTGTTTAATAGCAGGTACATGATAAGCACAACCAACTATGTATCCACAGTGAAATCACTGAGTCAATCTGGAAAACTACTAGCAGACCCTCCTATGGTAAACATTGGATATATTCCAAAGTAGCTTTGCAGAGTAGCATGTCAAATTTAATGGTTCCACTCCCAGTGTGTGATATCCATTAATTGAAAGAGTAGTTTATCCATCCTATTAATACTTAAGTGTGCATAGGGAACTGTATAATGCCAAAACACAATTTGTTGTGAGCAGCCAACAGTAATACAAGAAAAAAAAAAGGCCTGCCTGATCGAGTCCAAGGGTGGAGGAATACACAGTACAACAGGGAGAAAAGAGTTGAGAACCCCTGTTTTAATAAGCTATACTAATCTCAATATTTCTTGTCCAATATATCACCGTTAGATGAGATAATATGAGAATTGTTTGAAAACATAACTATAGATTATTTGAAAATGTAAAGACTAATGGAAGGGTCACATGGTGACTGCTTGTTTGTTCCCCAGTCACCCAGACCCAAAATAATCATACAGAAATGATATTAATTACAATGCTTCTTGGCCTATTACTTTATACATATTTCTAGCTAACTCTTACATCTCAAATTAACCCATTCTGTTAATCTATGTATTAGTATGCAGCTGTGGCTTACTGGTATGAATCTGGGGCATCTGTTTCCTTTGGTGTCCCTCTGACTCTGCCTCTTTTCTCTCAGCATTCAGTTTAGTTTTCCCGCCTAGCTCTATTCTGCCCTTCCACAGGACAAAGAAGCTTCTTTATTAACCAATGATAATAAAACATATTCACAGCATATAGAGGGGAATCCCACATCAGCAGTAAGATCTGTTTATTGAAAAGATAAATAAGACTTATGAGCACCCAACTTAATTACTCAAAAGAGAGAGAAGATGCATATTAGTAAAAATAGAAACGAAAGGGAGGCATTAACAACAGACACCAACAAACTTTGGAAATCATAAACTTTAAAACTTATGTTTCTATATTTTGTGATCCAGTGTGTGAAGGGTAGAAAAGAGGATATGGATATGAGAAAGAGTTGGGGAGAAGGAAATCATGATAGAAAGCATGATAGAATGTGTATACAATTCACAAAAATAAAAATAAAAATTAAAATTAAAAAGAAGAAGAAAATGCCACTTTCACTTACCACTAATCAAAATTACTCAAGTGTTTGCATTTGGTAATTAGGGGGGAAAACTAGAAAATTATAGTGTAAAATTATCACACTTACTGTGTTAAAGGGGAAAAGGTGAAGTGTATATACTTCCCCAAGAGGGGGTTTCTGTGAGGAGATAAAACCCAAGTCAAAAGGGAAAGAAGGGGAGGGTCAGAGAGCAAGAGTATGCTTCTGAGTGCAAGAAAAAAAAGAATTATTGGTACTATAATATTTGCTGGGCTCACACAAAGGAAAGATGGCTTAGAAGAAAGCATATATGGATTAAAGTTTGTAAGCAACTTAGAAGTCTTTGCTGGAAGATGGGAATAAAGATCCATTTTCATAGAAGGAGATAGCCCAACATTTGTAATTTATGTGACCATTTTAATGGAAAACATACCTTCCAAAAACAGAACAGAAAAGCAAATGTCAATAGATCAATTTAACTGACATGAGCATTGCCATTACTAATGCTTTTATTTTGCCAACTGTGACATACATAGTTTTTCTTTTTACTTTTGAGATTTTAATGTAATTATATTTTTGTCTTTGCTTTCCTCCTTTCAAGACCTCCAATACATCCCTTCTCACTTTCCTTCACATTCATGACCCTATTTCATTGTTATTGCATCCATACATATATGTGTACATACATGCAAACTCCCTAAAAGTAGCCTTTTCAGTCATATAGCGCTACTTGTACGTAGGTTTTCAAGGCTGACCACTTGATATTGGATAACTAATTGGTGCTCTTCCCCTGCAATTTTGATTACTTTCAAAATTCATAGAGCATCTTCCATTTCTGAAGAAAAAATTGAAGTTCCAGAAAGGAACATTCTGAGATTAGATTTCTGAAGTATAATTCTAGATAGGTATGTTTCTGACATTTCTCATTACATTTTTCTTTAACATAGTCTTCTATATAAGTTGTGTCAAGAATCCAAAAGGTTTTTAATGACAATTATGGCCATACACACACACACACACACACACACACACACACACACACACCCCTATATATAGTTCAATTTTATATCAATATATGTCGAGTATATATATGTGAGATAACCCAAAATGTTTGAGTACAGCATAGCATTTATAACTGCAAACCTGAAATGTACTTTTTGAAGCATATTTATACAACAATATTTGTGAGTTTTAAATATTTTATTGTTTTCTGTCTCTGCTGTTTTATAAAAACAAGATGGAATCACTGAAACACAGAGAATAGATCTTACAAACATAATATAGTTGAGACAAAGACGAAAATCACTCTGTGCCAAAGACAGTAAATCAACAAGACATTCTTTGGGCTGACACTAGTCAAGTGTTTGTCCAGTAGTGAATACGATTATAATGCACAGGAACATGCTTGAAAATTGAGGAATAAATTATTGAAACTTAAATGAAAAGAAGATTTACAAATGAGGACACTGTAGTTCTTCATGCCTAGATTCACTACTCCCTAACTTCAGACTATGCAGTTTGTCATCAAGACTCTACAGGTCAACTTTGATATACAGTGTTAAGAATGCACTGTGGATAAAAGTATGGCTTGTCTATTTAGATTGCATAAGACCAAAATAATATATTCCATAATCATACATATTTTCTGATTGCTGAAATAATGGTAAACTATCAATTCTTCATGAACTGTCAATTCATGCATCAACCCACGTATATTTACAGAAATGGACTTGGGTCCACCTATTCCAATTTAACAGCAAGAAAATGTGATACCAGATTATGGCTGCTGGGCATGATAGCAATCTCAACAATAAAGAAGAAAGCCTCGGGATCCTTATTATTTTTCTATAATCCATTATTGCTGTGTCAATGATTCTAGTCAACTTTAAATGAACTCTCTTCTTATTGAAGGAAATCCTATATGTCCCCAGTCCATACACTTGGTGTTACAAAAATAAAAGTGTAATTCCTATCTTTAAGAAATATTTTGATTTCAATGTACTCAGCCTTTTACAACAAGAATGGTACTTACTAAATTTTCAGTATGTTTCCAAACCTACTTTCATGTTTTAGTACCAAATCTATATAACGTCTCTTTCCGTAATTCATTGATGCACTTATTTATTAAACATTTATCAAGCACTTATTCTATATCATTTGATTAGCTAAAAAGAAAGATTAGCTTCAATATGATTTATTACCTTCAGTAATTGGTCTGTTCAGAAGGAAATACTGTGTTTATAGCCCCTGCAATATTAGAAAGGAAAATAGGAATAAAAGTAAGGGATAAGACCCCTGCCAGAAAGTTTCACTGTGAATTTCCTAGAACACATGACCCTGTAGAACAAAGGGCAGACTTTTTAAGAGAGGTAAAGGTTGTTTCCTTTATCAGCCTTTATGAAATAAGGAATTTGGAGACATGCTCACATCAGCAACAGTAAATCTTTAAAAATCTGTATTTCTGATACCTAGGGATGAAGTAAAAGTACATCATAATAGCAAGAGACAAGGGAAACAGGAATTCGCAGAGGGCAGTAAAACTGAGAGGACATAATTTTCTGATTAATGATAGCTGAGAGCTATGCTATTTCAGGAAGACTAAATAAGAAAATGAAGAGGAAACAAGAACTCAGGAATCTAGTAAAATGAAAGACTCCCTTTAAAAGGAGAAACTCTCATTTAGAAAAAGAGAGAGAGAGATTATTTTTTTCAAAGAACAGCAGCAGGTACATGAAAGAAAAAAGGTACACATGTAAAAAACTTGGATATTTGTGTTTAATATTTGAGTCTAGATAACAGAGGAACAAACAGAAAGAGAAGACTAATTCTTCATGACCAATATACTTTCTGGCATGTCCAAGACTAGAATTTAATTCATACTTCCTGAATAGGCCCCAATAATAGACAATAAAAATTTGGTTTAAAGAGATTGTGTATTGGTAATGAGTCCACACTACCAAAATGTGTTGTAACATGTCCAAGACTAGAATTCATACTTCATGAATAAGCCATGATCCTACAAAATAGAAATTTGGTTTAAAGAAATCGTGTATTGGTAAGGTCCCTGGGTCACCAGATTGGCTGACTCATGCAAAAGCAACCTGGATGAATGAAATTTCAGTCAACATCATATAAGGATCTGTATCAATATATCTATACTCTGTTTGTCTGGGTGTCTTTTGATCAAATGACTAGGTTATATTAACAAATCAACTAAGCAGGGTTCATGGGGGCTCACTGGTACAGAAGCAACAGTAGCAGCACCTGTTTGGGTCTGTGGTAGGTCATCAGTATATATGTTGTGGTTGTGTACTTGGTGTTTCTGTGTGTTCCGAAAAGTAGGAGTAGGGATGCTCGCTGACTCATTGCCCTCCTCTTGGAACCCTTTCCTGCTACTGGTTTGCCTCATACATCACAGACGGGAGGGGTTTGTGCCTAGTCTTACTGTATCGTACTATACAATGTTAGATTGATATCCCTATGAAGCCTGCTCTTTTCAAAAGTGTAATGGATGGTGAGAAGATCTGGGCAGATGGGGAATGGGAGAGGGTACAAGGAGGAATGGAGGAAGGGGAAACTGTGGTCATTTTTATATTGTATGAGAAAAGAATTCAAAAAAAGAAATAGTTGACAAGAAGATTAAAAAAAACTAAAATTTAACTAATAGGAAATCATTATCAAAGCACATGATAGATATGTAAAAGTAAGAGCTTATGTATTTACAAAGTAAAGTCAGTAGGTAAGGTACTAAGTTTAAAAAGAAAGTTGCTGAGACCTTTTCTAAATTGATGAAAAACAAATTACTCTATAATCTTAACATACTTCAGATAGAATAGATACAGATTAATATGTAAGTAGATCAATAATAATAAGAATACAACTAGCCAATTCTGACTAATATTTAAAAAATTATAAAGGAGAGGCTTATAAACAACAAAATATATTTTTGAGGGTGATAAAATGAAGGTCATGTCTGATGGTATCCTGACTCATGCTTCACAGCCAGTGTTTTCTAGATGTAATTTCTTGTGGTAGAAATGGGAAAGGACCTTTAAGTCTTCATTCATACAGGCACTGTTTGTGTCTGGAAGACTGCATCCTCATGGTATTATTGAAGGTCTCATTTTCTAATGCCATCATGTTGGGTTAGATTTTAAACATGCAGCTATAGGTTGGGATCGAACCATCAGACAATGGAAACCAACCACAGGGAAAAGACCATGTCAAATAAGAATTTGATACTCTGAATTAATGTCTTGATAATAACCTTAGAAACTATGTCAAAAAAAAAAAAAGAAACCATGTTATCCCTGCTCTCTCCAAGACTGTTATCTTGAAAGGGTGTTGAATTTCATTTATTGATTTTTATTGAACTCTACATTTTTCTCTTCTCCCCTCCCTGGCTTCCCCCTCCCCTTCAACCCTCTCCCAAGGTCCTCATGCTCCCAATTTACTCAGGAAATCTTGTCTTTTTCTACTACCCATGTAGATTATATCTCTGTACGTCTCTCTTAGGATCCTCATTGTTGTCTAGGTTCTATGGGATTGTGATTTTGGGGCTAGTTTTCTTTGCTTTATGTTTTTAAAAGGTGTTGAATTGTATCGAAGACCTTTTCAGCATCTTATGAGATGCTGTTTCATTCTTTCAGTTTGTTTATATGGTGGATTACATTGACAGATTTTTGTATGTTGAGCCATCCCTGCATCTCTGGGATGAAGCTTACTTGGTTGTGGTGGATTATTTTTCTGATGTGTTATTGGATTTAGTTTGTCAGTACTTTTTGAATATTTTTCATCAATGTTAATGAGATTGCTCTTTAATTCTTTCTTAGTATGTCTTTGTGTGGTTTGGGTATCAGAGTAACTATAGACTTGTAAAAAGAGTTTGGCAGTGTTTCTTCTGTTTTTATTGTATGGAACAATTTGAGGAGTATCGGTGTTAGCTCTTCTTTGAAAATATTTGAAAATTCTTTCTGTACTGAAACAATCTGGTCCTGGGCTCTTTTTGCTTGGGAGATGATAGATGACTATTTCTATTTACTTAGGAGTTATAGATTTATTTAATTTGTTTATCTGATCTTGATTTAATTTTGGTAAGTGATATTTATCCAGAAAATTGTCCATTTCCTTTAAGTTGTCTAATTTTGTGTAGTACAGGTTTTTGAAGTATGACCTGATAATTCTCTGGATTTTCTCCATGTCTGTTATTATGTACCTAAACATAATAAAGGCAGTATACAGCAAGTCAACAGCCAGCATCAAACTAAATGGAGAGAAACTCAAAACGATCCCATTGAAATTAGGAGCAAGGCAATGGTCCATTCTCTTCAAATCTATTCAATATAGTACTTTAAGTCCTAGCTAGAGCAATAAGACAACAAAAGAAGTTCAAGGGGATACAAATCACTAAACAAGAAGTCAAACTCTCACTATGTGTAAATGATATAATAGTATAATTAAGTGACTCCAAAAATTCTACTGGGGAACTCCTACAACTCATAAATACCTTCAGTAATGTGGCAGGATACAAGATTAACTAAAAAAAATCAGTTACCCTCCTTTATACAAATGATACATGGGCTGAGAAAGAAATCAGAGAAATATCACCCTTAACAATAACCACAAATAACATAAGAAACATTGGGGTAATGTTAACCAAACAAGTGAAAGACCTGTATGATAAGAACATTATTACTTTGAAGAAATAAATATGAAAAGACACCAGAAAATGGCAAGGTCTCCCATGTTCTTGGGTAGGTAGAATTAACATAGTAAAAAGAGCAATTGTACCAAAGTAATCTACAAATTCAGTGTGATGTCCATCAAAAGCCCAGAAAAATTCTTCACAGACCTCAAAAGAACAATACTCAACTTTATATGGAAAATCAATAAAACCCAGGATAGCCCAAAAAACTTGTACAAAAAAAAGTATCATAATCTCGAACTTCAAACTCTACTATAGAGCTACCGTAAAAACTAACAGCCTGGTATTAGCATAAAAACAGACAGAAGGATCAATGGAATCAAATCAATCAAAGACCCAGATATTAATCCACACACCTACAACCACCTGATTATTAACAAAGAAGCTAAAAATATAAAATGAAAAAAAAAGAATATTCCACAGGTGGTGCTGGCATAGCTGGATAATGACAGGCAGAAGACGGAAAATAGATCCATATCTATACACAAAACTTAAGTCCAAATGGATCACTCTTAAGTGGCTTTTAGAGATAAAACAAAGGAAAGCTAGCCTACAGGCTACATCCTCAGAGAAACTGGGCAACAAAGAGGACCCTAAGAGAGACATGCAAAGATCTATATAGAAGGGTGAAAAAAAAATAAGATCTCCTGAGTAAATTGGGAGTATGCAGGTCACAGGAGATGATAGAAGGGGAGAGGGAGCTGAAAAAAAGTTTAGCTCAATAAAAATAATTTTAAAAAAGAAAAAAACTTTATTATAAAATATTTTCTTCAAGTAATTCAAGGAAAATAAATAACTGTCCACTTAGAATTCTAGAACTAAAACATCACTTCTAAGAAAGAAAATGAAATTTTAACATCTACTTATTGTTAGAAGTCTGAAAAGGTGATCTTCTTCATTATTATTTTTAAATGCAGGACAACCACTTCAACATGATTAACAGGGGAAAAAAATTAACTTCATGGAGAAATGACACACACAAAAACTCTTGAAGTTGTGTGAATCAGAAAGTTGTATAAGTTGGTAAGAAGTTTTCACTAATTCAAAGAAAAAACAAGCAAAGTGTGAGCAGACTAAGATCACAGAACCTCTGGAGGCTGTAGGAAGAGGTTGCTTGTTCATCCCAGCCACCCAGATTCAAAATAATGACACAGAAACTATAATATTTAAAACACTGCTTGGCCCATTAACTCTAACTTCTTATACACTACTTCTATATTAATAAATCCATTTGTAGTAATCTTTGTATCACCAAGTGGCTGTGGCTTACCAGCAATATTCTAACCTGTGTCTGTCTCTGGCAGGGCTACATGGATTCTCTGACTCCACCCGTCTTCCTCCCAACATCCAGTTTAGTCTTCCCCACTTAACCTAAGTTCTGCCCTATCAACAGGCCCAAAGTAGCTTTATTAACCAATGGTATTCACAGCATACAGAGGGGAATCCAGCATCAGAAGGCCACAGAGGTAGGACGGTCTACATTTTTCCATGGGCTAGCCACAGCTTTTAATGGTTGTTCCAGCATAAATATTGGGGGCAAAATACAATCCTTAAGAAATACTTTTTGTATTGATTCAGGGAAGCACAGAAGAGTAATCAGTGCTCCAGTGAGAATAATGCATAAAACATGAATTCTATCTCAAATTCTTATCTCCTTGTTTTTTCCATGGGACAAATTGAGCTATGGAAAAAGGCAGTCGACCCCTTCATTTGTATGTACACATCTAAACACCCATCACAATTCTGTAGAAGAAAATATTCCACCACCAAAAGTCTGAATGACTGTGTCAGAAAATTAGAGATCAGTTACTGGGAGGGGTGAAGCAAGATATGCCAAGACTCAGAAATACAGAAACTATCAATGAGAGAGAAGTGAAGTATACCTGTCACTGTGCACTACTGCCATCAACAAGCAATAGCAGCTTACTACTAACATCATTTCAAACAACAATAAAAAAGACAGAGAAACCGAATAGTGAGGTGAGAAAATACAAAACTGAGAAATGAAATATTGAGAATATTCTCCACCAAGCAATCTCTTTCCTTAAACAAAATGTAATAGAGGAATTAGAAGCCTGTGGTTCCCTGAGGTCAGTTACATCCCCTAAACTAGCTTCTGCCTAGACTGATTTAACTACTTACCTTGTAGACTAATAGAGACTAAGGTTCACCAGTTTGAAGAACACTCTTAACCCCACTCTTTACTATTTTATGTAGTAAAAGCAAAAACAAGAATATACAATGAATACAAAGCTCATAAGGAAAATGATACAATATAAAGATATACAACCATCAATAGAAATAGAGATAACTGTGATAGAAATATTTAAATATGCATTTAAAAATAATTACAGTGAATTCTTTTAGAAACTTAGTAGGAAATAAATATGTGCATTATCAAATAAGTAACTTAAGAAAATAAAAACCTAAAAAAGATTAAAAATGAAAATATTACAATTGTTCCTTTAATGGACTTGTAGTTATATTTGACCACATTGAGAAAATAGCCAGTGAACTTGGATATCTGTTAACAGAAATTATCCAAAATAGAGAGTACAGTGCGATACAGAAACTTAAGGAATTAAGGCTGAAATAACAATTTTTTTTGCAAATAAAAGAGAATCCTTAAATAGAGAGTTGGAGATACTTAAAATTGTTTAATACTTTGGAAAATGATAGGAAGGTTTGAAATGAAATACTGGTAAGGATTGTTTCTCTGATATAAACTCATTCTCCTTTGTTCTATAATAATGGATGTATGTTTATAAATATTTCTCCATTGCCACCTGGTAGGCTATTAAGCTTTGTCAATAGATAATCCACAAGGGATATGAGAGAAAGAATGTTTTCTCATCTTTGTTCTTCTTGCAATGTTTCTATTGGGTTTAGTGTTCTGTACACAACACTATGAGAGTTTTTTCCTCAGTACTTGGCTCCAACAAGGGACTCCCACAAAGGGCTCCTCTAAATACTGGTCCCTGCATCATGGGGTATCTAGAACAAGACACTATTCCTAAATAATTAATGCTGAAGTTAGGGGAGGTTGTTCTATAGATGAAGCCAATAAAAGTCACAGCACACAAAGGTCCAAGCTTTATTGATATAGATCTCAATTTGGCTTTCTAAAAAAATATCCTAGACACATGAAAGTGAGTAAGCATTGAAACTAGAAGCAAGAATTTCTATACTCTGTCCTCCCCATGTATATTCAATCATCTTCTATCACAAGAAAAATTCAGATCGTAAATAGTTACCACAGCCAGAGGAGTGTGTTTTTCCATGTCTCTCATTTCATGCTCATAAAACCTCATCTGAAACATATCTAGCTCAAAGACATTCAAAAACAGGAATGATACCTTCTGAAAGAAGGAGGGAATTTCTTCACTTGTCAGTTTCTCAATTTATATAAACTCTCCTTTTCTCTCAGAATGTAAATATGACTCTTTAATCTCAAAAATAACTGGCCATATGAAGGTTCTATGGTGATAAGCAAAATATTCATCAGTATGGTTATGGGCCTAGGCCGTTTCAGGCACCCTCTCTTCTGTCCAGAGAACAATCTGGGGATCTCTCCTTGGACCTGGGATCCCATTTATAATCAAGTCTCCTGTAAACCCTAAAATGAGACCCACATCGGAACACTGGACTTAACTCCCTAGGTCCAAACGAGAAGCAGAAGGAAAGAGAACGTGAGCAAAGAAGGCAAGATCAGAGAGAACCTTCATCCGACGATGGATGGCGATACAGACGGAGACCCACATTGGAGCAGCGGACTGAGCCCCCCAAGGTCCAAATGAGGAGCAGAAGGAGGAAGAAAATGAAAAAAGAAATAAGGACTGTGAGGGATGCGATCACCCACTGATACAAGGAGACTGATCTAATGAGAGTTTACCAAGGCCAATTGGACTGAGACTGAACGAGGACACAATCCAACCAGATTCTCTGAATGTGGCCGGATTCTCTGAATGTGGCTGGCCTGGAGTCTTTCTGAAAACCCATTGACAATGGCACTGGGACTTGTTTCCTCTGCATATACTGGATTTTGCGGATCCAGTCCGTCTGGACACTCACCTTCCTGGACCTGGAGGGAGGCAGGAGGAACTTGAACTTCCCACTAGGCAGGAAACCCTGACTGCTCTTAGGGATGGAGAGGGAGGAGGAGAGGGAGTGGGGGGAGTGGGAGGGTGTTGGGAGGAGGGGCGGAAATGGAAACTTTTGTAATTTAATAAAATTACTTAAAAAAAATAACTGGCCATTCCACTTAAGTTCTCTCCTGACTTTGCCTTTGCATCTTCTCAATTTATGTCTGTAAGAACATCAGTGGAGTTAGACTTCTATCTGAGCCAAGGGACCAGCCCAGTTCACAGATGTTTGCCTAGAGTGCGAGAAGTGATCTGTCTTTGTAGCCCGCAGATCAAGTCTGAATTAGGCTGCTCAGCAACAAGTAAAAGGAAAATGGCTGGTTATCCTTGTACAACTACATTGGGAGAAAACATAAGACATGAACTTTGCAACCAGTGACTTGACCTTGTGACCTTTTACAAGAAGTAGAGTTTGAGAAGTGCTAACATTATAAACCTGCCATTTCCTCTCTGATCATTGCTTATATTGAAACGTCTCATGGCATTCGCAATACAACTTTCCCAAATTTTTTCCTCCATTAATGAATATGGGGTTCAATTGTCAGTTCCCCTGTCCTCTGTGCTGCTCTACACAATGCCCTCAGTTCAGTGTACTTCCCTTCTTCAAACTCTCTGTGGATTATGGAACCCCGGTTTGTTCTTAGCTCTCTGGCCCTGTGCTCTCAACTTTTGTGGGATTTCTTTTTCTTTATGTTAATAATTAGAGTCTCTGATTTAGTACTGGTCTCCCTTTCTCTAGATATCTTTCTCTATTATTAATGACTTTCTGTGAAGTTCAAATCTTCACAATTGCCAAATTCATATATCTAATCCTGACTACACCCTTAAAAATTAAGAAGTGCCTCTCCCTTCACCATGGGCCATTTTTTGTTGTTGTTTTTTGCATCATGGTACCTCAAAATTGGAAAATGTAAACCTGTCTTGTTTTCTTCTAACACTCTTGTTTCTTTTGCTTTGTGACTTGAGAGGCTCCAATGCTCAGTAGTTCAGTCAAAAATCTTGGCATAAAGTATTGTTTTGTTTTCCAAATCTTGTAACAAATCTATTTTCATTTTCCCTGCCTATGAAACATATTCAATTCTATCTATATCCAATATTATACTAGAAGTTTGTACTTTGCTACTTTACTCACTCGTCATAAATCCAAACGCTGCCAAAGAACAGTGAATGAAAAAAACACTCTCAGTCTGTTAATGAAGTCTGGTCTGTGTGGCAAGGTCAATGACATGGCTGTGAGAAGACAAATGACAAAATGCTGGAGGAAAAGACGAGAATGGATGGTTGTTGAGAAAACATCATCTTGAGCAGCGTAAGAAAAATGACTTACCATCTTATTGTATGGTAACCCCAAGGTAGAAAGGAACTTGCAGATATTCCTTTATGTTCATTGAGATTATGTGCTGAGAAAGCACACCAGAAGTTGAAAATATTGTAAGTGGGAAGTGTAGCTTATGTGCTTATCCTATGATTGTGTGGCACTAATCCTGTGGTAAGGTGAACAAATTTCTACTCATCTAATACACCAATAACAGAACTAGATAAGGATACCACTAACATTAAACTTGGTGTATGCCTTAGATAGAGTTTCTATTGTTGCAATAAAACACCATGCCCAGCAAAACAGGTTTTGGAGGAAAGGGGTATTTGTTTATTTTATTTTTTTCCCACGTAATACATTTTCACTGCAGCCTTATTTCCCTCCAATCCTCTCAGTTACTCACAGATACCCCCTCTCTCTCAGATCGATTGGTTCTCCATTTCCCTTCAGAAATAGAACAGGCCTCCCAGTGATATCAGATGAACACAGCATAATAAGAGAAAAGGTTTTGTCCTGTTTATACTTCCAAATTGTAGTTCAAAACTGAAGAAAGTCAGGACAGGAACTCCAACAGGGCAGAAACCTGGAGTTAGGAGCTGATACAGAGGCCACGGAGGAGTGATGCTCACTGGTTTACTCACCATGGCTTGCTTAGCCTGTATTCCTATAGAACTCAGGACCACCAGCCCACAGATGGTACGATCCACAGTGGGTTGAGCCTTCTCATATCAATTACTAATTAAGAAAATACCCTACATACTTGCCTACAGTCTGATCTTGTGGAAGCATTTTCTTAATTGGGATTCCCTGCTCTTAGACGACTGTAGCTCATGTCAACACAGCTAAGCAATGGGCAAAACTCCTGGAGTCCAGCTATAGAGAGGAAGGAGCAATATTATGAACAAAAGGGCCAAGATTATGATGGGGATATCCACAGAAACAGCTGACTCAAGCTAGTGGGAGCTCACTGACACTGGACTAACAGCTAGGGAACCAGCATAAAATTGAACCCGGCCCTCTAAATGTGGATGGCAGATGTGTGACATGGGCAATTTGTGGGGCCACTAACAGTGGAACCAGTATTTATCCCTTGTACAAGAACTGGCTCTGAGGAGCCCATTCCCTATGGAGGGATACCATGCTTGGTCTATATACAGGGAGTAGGGCCTTCCTTGGTCATGCCTAAAGTGATGTGACTGACTTTGTTGTTCCTTCTCTGGGGAGTGGATGGGGGTGGGGTAGAGAGAAGGTAGGAAGAGTGGGAGCATGGAGGGAGAGGGAACTGGGATTGGTATGTAAAATAAGATTGTTTTAAAAATAAAAATGAGCTCTAGCAGAAGATTCATCAAATGGGTGAGTTTGCTCCTGACCCACGGCAGAAGCCCGGCAAGGAGGAGCTCAGACATTTCCCGACCCCCTTGGCTCCCTGGTCACTCTGCAGGGGCTAAGCCCTCTTGCCTCCTAGCCCATCCCACCTTTAACACAGGAACCCCGTCCTTTTTTTCTCTCTTCCTCTTCGGGGCCATAAAATCACCCAGCTCAGCTGGCTTGCACACTGGGACTGAGCAGGAAGTGCAACCCGGCAGGAGGGAGTTCCTGTGGTAGGCCATGTGTCATCTCAGCGAGATTTCTGGCCAGCAAGGGGTACTGATCCTCTAACAGAAGATTCATCAGAGGGGGGAACCTGACCCGGTACCAGAAGATCCATTGAAGAACATTTGAAGGAAGAGATGGGCAGATGCCAAGGCAGGAATTCCTCCAACAATCTGAAAAACAACATGAAAACACCAGATCCCAGCGACCCAACAACAGAGGGACTTGAACACCCTAATCCAGAAGAAGTAGAAAAAAGTGCCATTATGAAAGCAATAGAGTCCCTTAAACAGGATATGAATAACTCCCTTAAAGAAATGGATGAGAAGTATAACAAAAAGTTTGAAGAAATGAATAAATCCGTAAATGATACCCTGGGAAACCAAGAAAAAACAATCAAACAGGTAATGGAAACAGTTCAAGTACTGAAAACTGAAATGGAGGCAATGAAGAAAACACAAACCGAGGGCTGACTGGATATGGAAAATCTAGGTAAATGAACAGAGACTACAGAATCAAACATAACCAATAGAACACAAGATATAGAAGAACTAATTTCAGATTCAGAAGACGCCATAGAGAAAATAAATGGTCTGATCAAAGAAAACAGCAAATCCAACAAATTCTCATCACAAAACATTCAAGAAATCTGGGACATAATAAAAAGACCAAACCTAAGAATAATAGGAGTAGAAGAAGGAGAAGAATTGTGGATCAAAGACCCAGAAAATATATTCAACAAAATTATAGAAGAAAACTTTACCAACCTAAAGAATGATATTCCTATGAAGGCTCAAGAAGCATACAGAACACCGAACAGACTGGATCAAAAATATCATCCCCTTGCCATATAATAATCAAAACACAAAATGTACAGATTAAAGAAAGAATATTAAGAGGTGCAAAGGAAAAAAGTCAAGTAACTTATAAAGGTAAACCTTTCAGACTTATACCGGACTTCTCTATGGAACCCATGAAAGCCAAAAGGTCCTGGATAGAGGTACTGCGGAAACTAAGAGACCATGGATGCAAGCTCAGACTACTATACCCAGTCAAGCTATCATTCATAATCAATGGAGCAAACAAAATATTCCAGGATAAAAACCAATTTAAACAATATGTAGCCACAAATCCAGCCTTACAGAAAGTAATAGAAGGAAAATCGCAACCCAAGGAATCTAACATTGCCAACACTGCCTACAATAACTCAGACATCTAGCAACCCTTCACAAGCACAACTCAAAGAAGGGAAACACACAAACTCTACTACACAAAAAAATAAAAAAATAACCGGAGTCAACAACCACTGGTCCTTAATATCACTTAATATTAATGGACTCAATTCACCTATAAAAAGGCACAGACTAAGAGATTGGATACGAAAACAGGATCCAACATTCTGCTGTTTACAAAAAACACACCTCAACCACAAAGACAGACATCTACTCAGAGTAAAGGGTTGGGAAAAGATTTTTCACGCAAACAGACCTAAGAAACAAGTGGGTGTGGCCATTCTAATTTCCAACAAAATTGACTTCAAACTAAAATCAATCAGAAGAGATGGCATCATACATTTTATACTCATAACAGAAACAATTCATCAGGAGGAAGTCTCAATCCTGAATATCTATGCCCCTAATATAAAAGCACCCACTTATGTAAAAGAAAAACTTCTAGAACTCAAGGCAGTCATCAATCCACAGACACTAATAGTAGGAGACTTCAACACTCCTCTCTCACCAATGAACAGGTCAATCAGACAGAAACCTAACAGAAAAATAAGAGAATTAATAGAGGTAATGAATCAAATGGACTTAACAGATATCTATAGAACATTCCACCCAAATAGGAAAGAATATACCTTCTTCTCTGCAGCTCATGGAACCTTCTCGACAATTGACCACATACTCAGTAACAAAGCAAACTTCCACAGATACAAAAAAATATTAGTAACTGTAGGTACACAGGTCATTCCCCATTTTTTCCCAATTGCTATTCAGGGCCGTTCTGCTTCCTGGTTCCACTGCACCAGCTTGAGGGTGTACATAGCGAGAACTTGCCCTCTCCTGTTATGATAATTTCACCTACAGCCCAAGGGTGTAGCTTAGAGAGAACTCTCCCTCTACTGTTATGGTAATTCCACCTGCAAGCAAGGTTCTCCCTGCAGGCAAGGTTCCCAGGTCAGAGAAAGAAAGGTTCCTCTTTTCCCTGTTCAGCTGCTCCTCAACAAAATACTGGCAAACTGAAACCAAGAACACATTAGAAAAATTATCCATTATGATCAAGTAGGTTTCATCCCAGAGATGCAGGGCTGGTTCAACATATGCAAATCTATCAATGTAATCCATCATATAAATAAACTGAAAGAAAAACCATATGATCATTTCATTAGATGCTGAAAAAGCATTTGACAAAATTCACCACCCCTTTATGATAAAGGTGTTGGAGAGATTGGGGATACAAGGATCATACCTAAATATAATAAAAGCTATTTATAGCAAGCCAACAGCTAACATCAAACTGAATGGAGAGAAACTCAAAGCCATTCCACTAAAATCAGGAACACGACAAGGCTGTCCACTCTCTCCATACCTCTTCAATATAGTGCTTGAAGTTCTAGCAATAGCAATAAGACAACATAAGGGGATCAAGGGAATCCGAATTGGAAAGGAAGAAGTTAAACTTTCGTTATTTGCAGATGATATGATAGTGTACATAAGCGACCCCAAAAACTTGACCAAAGAACTCCTGCAGCTGATAAACACCTTTAGTAATGTGGCAGGGTAGAAGATCAACTCCAAAAAGTCAGTTGCCCTCCTATACACAAAGGATAAAGAAGCAGGGAGGAAATCAGAGAAACTTCACCTTTCACGATAGCCACAAATAGCATAAAATATCTTGGGATAACTCTAACCAAGGAAGTGAAAGACCTATTTGACAAAGAACTTTAAGTCTTTGAAGAAAGAAATTGAGAAGGATACCAGAAAAAGGAAAGACCTCCCTTGCTCTTGGATTGAGAGAATCAACATAGTAAAAGTGGCAATTCTACCAAAAGCAATCTATAGATTCAATGCAATCCCCATCAAAATCCCATCAAAATTCTTCACAGACCTTGATAGAACAATAATCAACTTTATATGGAAAAACAAAAAAGCCAGAATAGCCAAAACAATCTTATATAATAAAGGAATTTCTGGAGGTATAACCATCCCTGACTTCAACCTCCCTCAGGACCCAGCAATTTCACTCTTGGGAATATACCCAAGAGATGCCCTAACATACTACAAAAGGATTTGTTCAACTATGTTCATAGCAGCACTATTTGTAATAGCCAGAACATGGAAACAACCTAGGTGCCCCTCAATAGAAGAAAGGTTAAAAAAGGTGTGGAACATACACACATTAGGGTTTTACTCAGCGGTAAAAAACAATGACATCTTGAATTTTTCATGCAAATGGATGGAAATAGCTTTACTGAGTGAGGTAACCCAGACTCAAAAAGAGGAATATGGTATGTACTCACTCATAAGTGAATTCTAGCCATAATTAAAGGTCTTTGAGCCTATAATTCGTGATCCTAGAGAAGCTAAATAAGAAGGTGAACCTGAAGAAAATCATATAGTTATCCTCCTGGATATTAATATTAGACAAGATTTCCAGGCAAACTTGGGTGCACGGGGGGGGGGGGGGTGGAAGTAAGGGGAGATGGTTAGAGAGAAGGGAGAAGGGGAGGATGGGGGATAGTTTGGGGGAATGGGATGGCGGGGAGGGAAGAAGGATGGATATGGGAGCAGGGAAGTACATATCTCAACTAAGGAAGCCATTTTAGGATTTACAAGAGACTTGATTCTAGAGGGTTTCCCAGGTCCAAGGAGAGGTCCCCAGATTGTTCCCTGGGCAGCAGAGGAGAGGGTGCCTGAACTGGCCTTAGCCCATAACCATACTGATGAATATTTTGCATATCACCGTAGAACCTTCATCTGGCGATGGATGCAGATAGAGACAGAGACACATATTGGAACACTGAATTTAACTCCCTAGGTCCAAATGAGAAGCAGAAGGAGGGAGAACGTGAGCAAGGAAGGCAGGATCAGAGGTAATCTTCATCCGACGATAGATGGAGATTGAGACAGAAACCCACATTAGAGCACTGGATTGAGCCCCCAAGGTCCAAACGAGGAGCAGTAGGAGGGAGAACATGAACAAGGAAGTCAGGACCGTGAGGGGGGTGTTCACCCACTGATACGAGGGGACTGATCTAATGAGAGCTCACCAAGGCCAGCTAGCTGGCCTGGGACTGAATGAGCATGTGATCAAACCGGATTCTCTGAATGTGGCTGACATGGGGGCTGTATGAGAAGCCATTGATAATGGCACTGGGACTTGTTTCGGCCTGCATGTACTGGTTTTTTGGGATCCTAGTCTGTTTGGATGCTCACCTTCCTAGACCTGGAGGGAGGGGAGAGGAACTTGAACTTCCCACAGGGCAGGAAACCCTGACTACTCTTAGGACTGGGGAGGGAGGAGGAGAGGGAGTGGAGGAAGTGGGTGGGTATTGGGAGGAGGGGAGGAAGTGGAAATTTTTATAAATTAATAATAAAATAAGGTAACAGTGAACCAGACCCAGAAAAAAATAAAAATAAAAATAAAAATGAACTATTTAGGACAGCATATCAATAATTTTTATTGGATTTAGTTCCAGGAGTATGGGTGAGGTTTAGGGGTTGTTTTTAAAAGCAGAAAAGACTCAAAGAATGCTACATCACCAAACAGCCCACTTAAGCATGAGTGACAGCTAATGGAGGGAGGGGCCTAGTGAATCTGGTCAGTTTCAAGAACTTTCCAAAGTTATTGAGTTTACTTCCTGAGTTTAAGAAGCTTCTCTGCTAAATGAAATATATTGTCTTCACTTATAAGTTCTTAATACTTCACCTCCCTTGGACATCCTGTATCTTAACAAACTTTTTCCCAGTCAGAAATTTTTAATGTCAGAGGAAATTTCCTCACAATACATACAAACATCAGGTTAAAAAAAGTGTGCTGTGGAAAGCATTGAAATATTCAATCTATAAGCTCATGGTTATTGGGAACTTCAGCAATCAGTTGCTGCCCAGTACAATGAGAGATTATCACATGGACCTGTAACCTGGGTAAAGATTCAGCCTTCAAACTAAGTTTTCCACAAATATATATTATGTCTGAGAAGTAGTAAATTGGATATTTGCAAACATTATCTTGTCATTAACAGTCTACATACTAACAATAGCAGCTGAAATTCTCAAATGAAATAATGCAAGTAGTAGATTTTAAAAACTAGTCTTTTCAGAACCCAGTCTCTCTCTTTTCCACCTTCGTTGAGACTCTGAGCAATATATATGTTTGAAATCTGTGAAGATAAAATAGGCAAAATACAAAATCTTCAATTTTCTACTCAATATTCACTGTGAATCTGAAACCCAAGCTGTCAATATCCTGATAAAGCCCTAGAACTTGAGTGACAGATGTAAAGAATACAACAAATGTAATTCTAGAATGTGTGGGGGGCAGTATTTGAAGGCATTAATAAAGGGAGAATTTATTCACCATAGAAACCATACAAATCTCTTTAATATTTGCTTGTTTGATTATGAAAGCTTTGTCATAATTGATCAATGAAATTTTATTGAGTACATGTGCTACATATGAAAACATACATGTCAGAAAACATTCTGTTAGGTGACAAATATGACCTCAAGACTAATTTTTTTCAATTTAATTTATTGTGGCTCTAACTGTGTTACTGTGTGACTGAGAACTGAAAGGCTTTGGTTTTAGAGGAGCTTAGAGATTACTAGAAAAGAATACACTATCAAAGGTTAGTTTTGAATGTTGTATAATCATTTTGTTTCAATCTCATAAATTTAAATATCTTAAGTATTCACTGGGAACTTCCACATTAAGACAAAGATGAATCTGGTTGTGTGTGATGGCATGGATCTGTAATCCCAGTATCCAAAAATTTGAAGCAGGGGATTCGAAAGTTTATAGCTGCGAGCAGAAAATAAACTTAATGGTAGCTTTGGAGATTTTGTTGTTGTTGTCATATTACTTTGGGCTTTTTTTAACCTGACTGGTCTTTAGCTTGTATATTGCTGTTTCTGATATTTTGTGTGTGGTTTTGGGGTATGTGTGTGTGTGTTTCTAGTGCATTTAGTTTTTGCTGTTTGTTTTGTTTTTTTGTCTGTTTATCGTCTAAGGAAAAAGAAAAAGAGAAAATGGAGTTGGAAGGGTGGAAAGGTTGGGACTATCTGGGAAAAGATGAAGGAACAGAAACTTGATAAGATTGTATTTTATTAATTATTTTTATTAAAATTATTAAATGTAAATTAAAAATTTAGTTATTAAACTATTATTTTAAAACAAAATATCTGGAAAGTCAGTGACTACAGAAATTGCTCAGTGTTTGAGCGTGCTTGTTGATCTTATAGAGAACTCAGTTTTAAATCTCAGTACCTACTTGGAGACTCACAACCATCTGCAAATTCAATGCCAGGGGATACTACACATTCTTCTATTTTCTAACAGTACCATATATGCATGTAGTATGCAAACATGCATTCATACACATCAATAAAAATTTTAAAAGTCTTAAGCAAAAACTGTGAGGCTACTTTAAGGTCACACTAAGACATTGTTTTGTTTTGTTTTGTTTTTTAAGCAAAGAAAAAGAAAGTTTGAGTAGGTAGTATGAAAGGATGCATTATTTTCAACTTTTCCACAGGAAGAAGACAATGATGCAATATTGTCTTTTCAATGTGGGAAAGATTGAACAGGCTATACCTCGCTACACCAAGAAAAAAATATTAGAGAATTTCCTATTCAATCTTGAAAATTGCAAACAGTTATCTGATTTTTGAAGAAGTAACATCTTGATTTATTTTCAGTTTTTTTCCTACATACTAATCAAATTTTGTATTTTTGAGAAAAGTGCACACTAAAAAGTAGTAGAAGCTGGATGGCTTTGGAAGATGATTGCAATGTGTATACTTCATTTTAGTTCATATCAGTCTTTTAAAATATAAGGTAATTAGACCATATGATCAACAGCATTTCAAATTAGCATTAAGAGATATCAGATGACAGACAATTCTTCCAAGACTGACACCTACTCTAATTGACTCACTGTGAAGTCAGGGATATATAACTTGGTTCTCCATCTGGTTCCATAACTTCAGCTCCTGCTGAATGTCACGAGACCTCTAACCCAGGTGAAATCAGAGATCTGTGACCCAATTTTTTATCCCCTAACTCATGTCACACCCCTGCAGGGACCAGCAAGGACTCTGGCTGACTCACTCTAAGGTCACAGATACATAATGTGACCTTCTTCATTATTCTCTCGTTCTTCTCTACATTCCTACTCAGACCAGTGGGGTCTCAAACTGATCCACGGAGAGGACCCAGAGAAGTGAGCCACTTTTCTACTCTCAAGTCAGTCTTCAGACTATTGTTGACATTTATAGAAACTCAGACTGAGCCATTCCTTCATGAGACAGTGGGGACTTTTACCAACACATGTCAAGGTCAGGAATCCATGACTTCTGGCACTCCCCATTAATGTATCTCTAGGTTTATGGTGAACCTATAAAAATTCTTAGACTATGTCCAAAGTCGGACCAATCATACAAATTACTAGCCTGTACACACCTGTCAGTTCATGTTAAGACCTACAGGGACTCTGGCCAACTCTCTGTGAGGTTAAAAAGCACAATCCACTACCTCAGAACTCACTCTAAGTTTATTCACACCACACAGTTTATTTAATCCAACAAAGACAAGATCAGATACCTACACCAAGAAACACCTCAAGCATAATAACTTCAGATGCCTGGAACCCAGAACAAAAAACGCAGAATGAAGAACCAGTACTATAGCCCTCCTCCATAAGCCAGCAACCCTTTTGTAATGGGCCCAGAAAAATTCACTTTAGCACAAGCAGAAGATAAGGAAACAAAATAGTAATTGTAAATATGTTCAGAGACTTTAACCTCAATTTGAATAAATGCCTTAAGAAAGACAATGAAAACATTAAACAAACAATTGAATGAAATAATGAAAGAATTTCAAAACATCAAGGAAAAATAGAAATAAGAAAATCCAAACTGAAATAAAATTGGAAATTAAGTCTTAGGACATCAACTTCAGAACTCAGTCTCACCAACAGATTATAAGACATGGAAAGAATTCTGAATCCCAGGCATGGAAATTAAGTTAGAAAGAGTAGATATTCAGTTTAAATAAAATGTTAAATTAAAAAAATCCAAGCACAAAATATCATGAAAACCTAGTACACTCTGAAATCACTAAACTTATCAATAATATGTATAGAGGAAGGAGAAGAAAGCCATATCAAAGGCACAGAAATTTTTTGTAATAAATTCATAAAAGAAAATTTCCTCAACCTAAACAGGGAGGTACCCATTAAGGTACAGAAAGCACCCAAAACACCAAATACAAAGGGCAAGAAAAGAAATCCCCCAGAACCAATAACAAATGTACAGAGAAAATACAGTGTGTTAAAAGCTACAAGAAAATACACATGCAAAGAGTGGCCCAGTAAAATAACACATGACTGCTCAATAGATATTCCAAAAGCCAGAAGGGGTTCTATCAATCACAAATCCATATAAAGGAAAAATAATTCAGGATAAATTTAAATTTAAATGGCTTCTCTATACCAATTAAGCTCTATAGAAGATGTTTGAAGAATAACTTCAATCTGAAGAGGTTAGCAATACCCAAGAAGAAAAGGAATTATGAAGAGAATAGCAATCAAAAAAGAGGATTCCACACCATAGCAACAAAAATAACCAGACTAAAGAAATAGTGCTCATTGATAACTCTCAATATTAATGGTCTTAATTTCCCCATTTAAAAAAAAAACTAACAGATTGACTAAGAAATGGGACTGAACTTTCTGCTGCATCCAAGAAATACACCTTCCCGTCAAGGATAGACATCAGCTTGTGTTAAAAAAAAAGAGAGAAAAAAGTACTTCAAGCAAGTAGGTCCAAGAAGCAAGGAGTTGTAGCTACTTTAATATCTGACAAAGTTGACAATCAGAATAGATAGGAAAGGACACTAAAGACTCATTTTTTTAAAAAAAATCCACTAAGAGAATAATGCGTTTCTAAAGATTTATGCACCAAACTCAAGGGCATTCAAGTTATTAAGTAAAATATTGTTACAACTATAATCATGAATTAACTCTCAAATAGTAATAGTGGGTAACTTCAATATCCAACCTTTGCCATTATACAAGTCATTTAGATAAACACCGAACAGAAATTCTAGTATTAAATAATGTGTGATACACAGGCATGCAAAGTCCCAGCAAAAAAGAAAAGTGTAGACAAATATCTCACATGAACATAGATGCAAAAGCATCTCAATTAAATACTTGCAAACTAAATTCAAGAATTCTTGAATTTATTCAAAATATTATTTACCATGTTCAAGTTTGTGTCATTCCAAAGATGAAAGGCAGGAATGGTCTGTCTTTCAAAAATCAATAACCATAATCCACCACATAATCAGACAGAAAGACGAAAACCACATAATCATCTCATTCATTGAAGAAAAGATTTTGAAAATATTCAATAACCCATCATGACTAAAGTTCTAGAGAGACCATAGATACAAGGATATACTTCAACAAAATAAAGATAGTTTACAACAAATATACTGACAAAGTCAAAATTAAGGGAGAAAACCACAGAGCATTGCCACTAAAATCAGGAACAAGACAAAGTTAGTCACTCTCTCCAAGCCGTTCCAATAAATGATCTGAAGTCTTACTTATATTTAAGAGACTACTGCAAAGAATGAAGGGAATTCAGATGGAAAATGAAAAAGTCATCATTATTTAAAGATGATATGATTTTATACACAAAAGACCCTAAAAACTACACCAGGCCATTTCTAAAACCAGTAAACACTTTCAATGAAGTAGCAGGACACACAAAATAACACAAAAAACTATTTATAAATGATAAACAAAAACTGAGAAAGAAATCAAGAAAACATTACTTTTCACAGCCTAAAAATATGTCAACACTAGCAACTGAAAGAGTTGTGTAAAAAAAACTTTATAACATTGATTGAAGAAACCACTAAACGATGGAAAAATCTCCCATTGGTGAATTGGAAGAATTAATATTATGAAAATATCATCCTATCAAAACGATCTGTAGATTTTAGTGGAATTCTCACCCTAACTCCAACACAATTCTTTGCAGAATTTGAAAAAGCAATCTTCAACTTCAGATGGGAATGTGCACACACATACATACATACACAAACAAATACAACAACAAAAAATATAGGATAATTAAAATAAGCCTGGATAATAAAGGAATATTTAGAGGTATCACTATTTTAGATTTCGAGTGCTTCTCCACAGATATGGAAACCACAACAGCATGGTGTTGTGATAAAAACAGACACACTAATTAATGGAATTGAATTGAAGTCCCACACAGCTACAGACACCTAAATTTCAACAAAAGATCCAAAAATACAAACTAAAGTAAAGACAATATTTTCACAAATGCTGCTAGTCAAGCTGGATGACTGCATGTAGAAGAATTCAAATAAATTTGTATTTATCAATCTGCACAAAACTTAACTCCAAATGGATCAATGAACTCAAAATAAAGTCAAACACTAATAATTTTATTGAAGAGGATGTGGGGGACATTCTTGAACTTACTGACACAGGAAAGAACTTTCTGAACAGCACACCAATAATACTGGCACTAAGATCAACAATGGGACCTGAAAAGCTTCTGTATGGCAGAGGAAACCAACACTGTCCTGTGGAGGCTTCCAAACTTGATAAACTGTTGCCAAGGGTATTGGTTAATCAATACAACCTCATTGTAAGACCTATTGCTGAAGACAACATTTTCATATATCATTGAAAGCATAAATTTGAAATGTTTCCTAACTAAAAGATTCACTGGCTAGAACCCATACTAAAGATACTCTGCATGCTACTGGAAGAGAAAGGCAGTTATCAATATTACCCAGCTGTAAAGCCTGAAATCTATAGCAGAGGCCTACCTTCAAGATATACTACTGCAATACTGGCACAAGGATTGTGGTAGTAACCAACTACTTAAAAAAATTTAAGTCCCACTTTTTTAGATGAAACCCATAGCCAACAAAGCTAAAGTTGCCAAGACCTGAAATTAGATATATCATAGACCTAGGAAAACCTACTAATATTATTCTGCTAAAGGGACAAAACATTAAAAATGAATGTTAATGATATACTACTATACCCATAAGTCAGTGGCACACTTAATTCACATCAAAGAAAATGCTTCTTGCAATAGATGGAAATTAATGCAGAGACCCACAGCAGGATTGATGCACACATCCATTCACAGAACCCAAGGCATCATGTGCAAGGCCTGTAATAATTTCAAGCCTGCTAAGGTCCCTGCACTGAGAGAGGGGTAAAGATATAACGCTCTACACTAAACCAAGGATCTATGTGCAACTGAAACCTGTTGACAAAGAAAAAGTAAGTTTTCTTCAATATAGTATCTCTCGGTATATAAACCACATGTCAGAACAAGCCCCATTCTCAGGAGTAGTTAGTTTCCCAGCAACAACAACAACAAAATGAATCCATCTATTTTTATAAACTTTATTTTGCTTTTCTTAGGAATTTTTTCACTTGTTGATCTTTTGTTTCTTTGTTTTGATTTTTGCTTTGTGGGGATTTGTTGTGGGAGTATCTTCCGCTGCCTCAGCCAATAGTCGCTGGAGCAGGAGCCGGGAGCAGGAGCCAGGAGCAGGAGCCGGGACCAAGCTCCGGAACCAAGAGGGCCTGATCCGGATCTGTGTCTCTTTTTAAAAGAGAAATATACCACGCCCCAGTGGGCTGGTATTTCAGCGGCTATTGGCTGACGCAGCGGAAGTCGCTCCCCGCTGCACTGTGGGCTCGTGCTTCAGCGACTATTGGCTGAGGCAGCGGAAGATACTCCCACAACAGGGATTTTTGTATTCATTTTTTATTTTGTTTTGTTTTAATTTTTTGATCAAAAAGGAAAAGAGAAAGAACTGAAGTCATATGTGTAGTTAAAGAGATGAGAAGGATCTGGGAGGCCTTGGGAAAAGGAAAAACATGATCAAAATTTATTATATACATTTTTTTCTCAAGAAAAAAGCAATGCTTTAAAAAACAAACTTAAATCTGGAAATTAAAAATTCAAGAAGATATTTAAAAGTTCAATGTCAGACTTACTGTAGAATTTATCTTTTGAGGAAAGAATGTTGGGGCTTTAAGAAAAAAAGAAATTAGGTTATTCAATCAGTAAAAAGAATATTTTATGATTGTATGAACAGAGCTTGCATGATTTTTGTGAAAATCTGAAATGAACACATGTCTGAATTATAAATACTGAATAAGAGAAACAATTCTGCATCAATAATGCTTTCTAATAAAAAATTGTAGAAGAAAATTCCCCAAATCCAGGGAAAGAGAAGCCTATCAAGTATACAAAACAGTAAGTAGTTTCTTCCTTTCTGTCTCTTTCCCAAAGTAACAGCTGCTGCCTTGTCTCCTCCCCCCTCCCCACTTTTGGTTCTCTCTCTCTCTCTCTCTCTCTCTCTCTCTCTCTCTCTCTCTCTCTCTTTCTCTCTCTCTCTCTCTCTGCCTCTCTGCTCTTCCCCCTTCATCAGGAGAGGTATGAAGCCTTTCCCCTTCCCTTCAATAACCCACTTAACTAAATCCAACTTCACTCTGCAAAATAAATAAATAAAAAACAGTAGATGTAAATGGAATGGAAATTCTTCATGTCATATTATAGGCAGAATACCAAATATGCAGCAAATTACTGAAAGCTGCGAGAGAAGGCCAGCATCACTTAAGAAGACAGGCCCATCAGATAACAACAGCATTTTCGATGTAAATGTTAAAAGACAAAGGGAACTGGTAAGATGCTTTTCATGTTTTGAAAGATCAAAATTGTCAAACTGGAGTAGTATATTCAGCAAAAGTATATATCATTGCTGGGGAAGAACGTAAAACTTTCTGTGATAAAAACAGTCTACAAAAATTTATGAGCACTGAGTTCTATAGAGAATATTGTAAGAAATGTTCTGGACTGACAAAAAAGATAAACACACCCAAGAGGCTGCAGAAAAAAAATTAAGCAGCACTAGGACTGTTATTAAGTAAAAGAGAAATAAGCAAGCCCCAAATACTACAAATCCTTCAATCAAATCACTATGAAACTAGCAAATTGAATCAGAAAACATAGTGACTCCTTTTACTGTCTCCAAGGAATACACATCACCATCTTTTCAGTGTAGTACTTGAGTCTTGGCTACAGCAACGAGACAAAAGAAACAAATAAAAGTATACAATTATTTATAGAAAATGAAGAATTAGCCTCCTTTGTAAATGGTATGACCCTATGCATAAGAAATTCTAATAGTCTACCAGAAAACACAGAGCTGATAAACATTTCCCAGCAAAGTGGAAAGATACAAAATTAACATGTAAAAATCATTAGCCTTTTATGTCTTTAATAAGCAGAAAAAATCAGAGAAATTTTAAAATTCACAAAACATTTTAAATATTACCAAGGAAGTGAAAGTCCTCTATAAGAGAAACTTTAAACATCAAAGAAAAGAACCAAAGAAAATTCTAGGGGACCCAAGCCCATGCTCATGAACTGGAAGAATTAATACTGTGAAAATACCCAAACTTTAGAAAGCATTCCACAGATTCCAATTCCCAATGCTATTCACAGGAATAAAAATCTTGAAATTTATATGAAAGCACAAAAGAACCCAGAAGCCAAAGTACCTTGTAATGTGGGAGTCCCCTCTGTGTACTGTGATTAACATTAATGAATAAAGAAACTGCCTTGGCCTGTTGTTGGGGCAGAATTTAGGTAGGCGGAGGGACTGGACTGAATGCTGCGAGAAAAGAAGCAGAGTCAGGGAGATGCGATGGAGCTGCCAGAGACAAATGCTGGGAATCTTTCCCAGTAAGCCACTGCCACGTGGTGATACACAGATTAATAAAAATGGGTTAAACTGAGATGTAAGTGTTAGCCAATAAGAAGCTAGAGCTAATGGATCCAACAGTGTTTTAATTAATACAGTTTCTGTGTGATTATTTTGGGGCTAAGCTAGCTGGATATCCGGGACGAACAACAACTTTGCAACAACCTTGAGCAAAAAGAATACTATGTGAGGTATTACCGTACCTGCGCTAAAATTTCACCAGAGCCATCATAGTTAGGTTTACTATTGCTATGATAAAACACCATGACCAAAAATAACATTGGGAGAAAAGGTTTTATATCAGTCAAGCTTCCATAATGATAGGTCATCATCAAAAGCAGGGCACTCCAAGCAGGGCAGGAACTTGGAGGCAGGAGGTGATGCAGAAACCATGGAAGAGCACTGCTTACTCCTCATGTCTTGTCCATCTTGCTTTCTTATAGAATCCAGTACCACCAGCTCAGGAATGGCTCTTCACACAAGGGGCTGGACCCTTCCCCATTAATCACTAATTAAGAAAATGCCTTACAGGCTTGCCTACAGCCGGATCTTATGGAGACATTTTCTTAAATGAGATTTCCTCTTCTCAGAAAACTTCTACTTGTGTCAAGTTGACATAAACCTAGCCTTCATCACTGTCGTAATAGAAATAGCAGTCAACTAGCACAAAAATAGACATATAGGTCAACAGATTAGAAAAAGAGGATGCAGAGATGAACCCATGCAATTTCATCTACCTAATTATTTTTTAGCAAAGTTGCCTAAATTATTTACTGGAAATAAAAACAGTAATTTCAACAAGTGGTATTAAGAAAAGTGGATAAGTGTCTATAGAAGAATGGGGATATAATATCATCTCTTACTCTGTACAAAATTCAATTCTAAATGGCTCAGGCATCTCATTATAAGATATGAAGAGCTGAAACTGAGAAAGAAATAGGAAATGCCCAGTCAAGTATAGGCATAGGTAAGTACTCTCTGAGTAGAGCCCCATTTGGTCAGGAAACGGACAAATAATAAAAACAAATGGCACTTTATGGTGGAATATTTTGATTGGACTCTGACACTTCTGAGACTTCCCAATAAAGAGATACTTGACAAAAAGGAAGAGGCAGGTTCTTGAGTTTGGCGCTTCCTTTTGGTTCTGACCAAAGAGCAAGTTCAGCTAGTTGTTAATCAACCTTTTCTGAGCTAGCAGGTTTCCACCCCTGCCTTTGACTACCAAGTCTTACTGATAACTAGAACAATCGAGGCTTAATTTAAGTCTTCATATTACGGCAGTCATTTAAACATTCATATCAAGCAGTGGCAGAGCCAGGGCACCAGGCTGTGGCCTGAGTGGTGGACAGGGTGCTGACTGTGGGGTCATGGGGCTACTGATGATAATTGAAACATCAGTGGATTCATGTGTAGTGGCTAAGCTAACAGGAATACATTAGCACTTAATGAATTAATAAACTACTGTGAAACAAAGGGAACCGTTCTCTGTGTGAAGAGACAGCCTTATGAAGGGCGCAAACTTTACCAGCTATACTTTTAACAGTATTCATTGTGCTGAATGGTGCTATGTAGGTTGCTCAGGGAGAAAGGGCATCAACAACCTTTCTTAGCTATGGCCCTGCAATTTACAATGGTGACCTTCCAGACAAAATATCCCCACTAATGCAATAGTAGCTAGAATCAACTCCCTTCCAATCGAAGTCGACTGATATTAACAGACATTGGTATCAGTGGGAACAGAGACAATATGCACTAAGGTAAACTGGAGTTTCCTCAAAGGATTGCATTACTCTTGGGCCAGGAACCAAGAAATGTCCATTTTTAGTCTTTAGTGGTGGACAGAAAACTTCATATTGACCTGTCATTTAAAGGAAAAAATGGGTATCAAGACAAACAGACAGGAAAAGAGAGATGATGAGGCAGAGAAGAACAAATGATTTAAAAGAAGTAACAGCATTCTGGGACTGCCTGTGAAACTCCACACTTCAGCTGTGGAGAAAGAGGAGGAAGAAGAGAGATTAGTTTGTGACTTTGTCCAATCTGTGATTGAAGACTTCATTTCCACTTTTTAACACCTTTAGAATTTAACTCTAAATACTGTGGTTACATTCTTAAAGCTAAATTTAAAAAAATCTAATGCCAGACAAAATATTTTTCTTGCATCCTAGGGACAAATGTCAGTTTTTTTTTCATTCTACTTATATTATGATCTCATGCTTTTAAGGATCTCAAACCATCTTTGTTTAATCTTTATTGAAATACACTCACTTAAAAAGTTGGAATAAATCTCTTTTTCAATTGTTTCTTTTTGAGTCATTGTAGATTAGCAGGAAATGACAAAGATAATTAGCCCAGGGGAGCAGGGGTACACATCCTTTTCTAGTTTCAAGCAGGTGTGGTGCTTAGACAGCATATTACATCATCAGAACGGTCCTTTTTACAGAGGCAAGTTACTTTGTAACTTAAATATTTTAGTCTTTCAGGAAATACTGGCTCAGATTATTTTGTTTGTTTTAATCTCCTTCCTCGGAAACTTCATGACTTCATGACATCTGTCACCTCTAGCACTACATTATTCTCTTGCTCTTTCTTCTCACCACAAATTTTTTTTTCTCAACTGTCCAGTGCTTCTTGAGTTTTCTCCATGTACTAAACCGTTTCATAAGGATTCCTCTGTGCATCAGGAAGTCTACTTTGATCTAGGGACAAGGCTGAAAACAGTTGTGGAGGGAAACTCTAAATGTCAAACTAAGGAGAGCTTTGCAGTGTTGCCCTTTTCCAAGCTAGTTCTCTCCTGCAACCTGACCCCACTTCTGAGGGAAAAATGATCAAACCCTCACTCACCATAAGAGTTACACCTGGCTCCAACAGATAAGCTGGAACAGGAATCTAGGGAGCTGTCAGACTTTCATTACATAGGTCCCAATATATCCCAAGCTAGGAATTCTATTTTACCTGACCTGTCTAATCATCGTGAATCTAACGCACACAAATTTCCTGGGAATTGTTAACAGTCTTCTTGAATACCAAGGTGGGAACACAATTATCCAACAAAACTAAAAATATTAGCCACGGTTACATCTCCCAAGCTCCATTGGTTGACCTTCATGCCCATACACCTATGTGTAACGCTAACTGGATTAGTGGTTTATCACAGGGAGATTGCATGAGAGAGAAAATACATGAAATTGTTCAGAGTCCATGTTGGGAGGATTTGGAAGGAGGTGAAGAGGAATATAGGCAGTAAGTATAACCATTTTCTACTGAATAACTGTATAAAATTCTCAAGATTAAAGAAAAATTAATGTTAAAAATATATAAAATATATGAGTAAAATAATTTGTTTTCTAATTTTAGGTACTTTGGAGACAAACATTCAAAAAGTGGACTTAATAAAATATTTTATGTAAAAATATTTAAAAGTATTTCATTATGCAATCAATGTAAAATAATTGTGGGATTTTATATTTATTTCTCATGATAAACCACCAAATTGAATATGTGTAAGGAACAACTTCAGTTCTTACTTAATCTTGTCAGGAACAAAATGCCGTCTGTGAGGAGTGGCTGCTACTGCAGACAGCATAGCTTTCCATGATTCCAAACTTGTCCATTGTCCCTGCTTTCTGTGCTTTCAATCCCTTAAGAATTATACACAACCATAAATACACTCATTGCCACCTTCGTAGTGCCATTGCTGCTGTCCATCTAAGATGTGTTTAAATTTTACTTTCATTTTAGAGCACCAGGAGGAAGAATAAGCAAGTTTATAAATTGTGTTTATCATTGCAAATCCTGAAAACCACCCAAACACTAGCATGACCTTCAGTGGAATAGACTCTTGTAGGTTCATGGGTGTGAAATAACACTAGCAATAAGAAGAGAAAGTGACATCCCTGCTCACACCTGTATCGTGCCTTTAGATTATATTACCACTTCAATTATTTTTGTACACTAGTATTTGATTATTTTGTATTATCATTTTCTTGTAAAAGTAGCTAATATTTAATGCTTATTGTGTATGTATCAAAAACTATCCTTAGGCTTTACTAATACATTTTTATTAATAACATCTGGATAAGAGTAACATTGTCTTTCATTTAAATATGAGGAAAATAAACCACAGAGACTCTGCAGAACCTATCCACGGTCGCAAAGACCCAAGAGCTATAATTCAATAGTGTACCCACTGGTCCACATGTGCCCTTTTCTTTTTAAAAGCATATGAACTGGAGTTGTTCTACTTGGGTTTGACACCTTATTTCTCTGCTTTCTAGATCTGTAACCCTGAGATGACCGTAAATCCTACCTATTCTTCATTTTTCATTAGTGTCATGAACATAATATTATCACATGTCACATATAACTGATTCCTGATCAGATGTGACAATAGGTGTCGGCACTGTTCCTCATATTAGTGAAGGCAAGATAGTGACTATCATGATGACCCCAGGACCTGCTTCTTGGTATCTGTGGTACTATCTACACAAGTGTGCATCCTCACTGGCCCCATCCAACGCTGAGTGCAAAACATACATTCGTATTTGGGCTTCATTGAAATTTCTTCCAGTTTTTCCTTCAGGTACTCTCTGTCTGCCACAAGATTATTTGCATGACTTTGGAAGCTATTGTTTTTTTAAAAAAACCTTCGCATGCCTCTTATTTTTTAAAGCAAAAATGTCTGCCAGTACTGAATAAAACACCTGACTGTATTCTCTAGTTTGGGTTGCGCTGCTGTTAACCAAGGCTAATCATTGATCATGATTACTAATCTTGTGAAGAATATCTCAAATGATTGCCCTTATCTTGGTTGCATTTTAAAAGTGGAAAAAAGGCTCTTTCTCCCCTCCCCCTGGGGCCACAAGATCTCCCCAGAGCTGCTCCCTGGCACTCTGAGCCTGGGCTGTGGGCTCAGCCCGGCAGGGACAGTTCCTGTGCTTTGAGAGTCTGCCTGACAGGCAGGCCCTGAATCACCTCAGCCACATTCCTGGCCAGCAAGAGACAGTGATCTTCTAGCAGACATCCATTGGAGGAGGGGTAAGTTTGCTCCTGGCCCAAGGTCTTCGGCTAGGAGGAATTCAGACTTTCCCCACCCCCCTCGACTTTCTGGTTGCACTGCAGTGGTGGCTATACCCTGCAGAGCTCTCCCGAATCCCATCCCAGCCTTCATCCAGGTACACCTCCCTCTCTTTTTCCCCTCTCCCTGGGGCCACAAGATCTCCCCAGAGCTGCTCCCTGGCACTCTGAGCCTGGGCTGTGGGCTCAGCCGGGCAGGGGCAATTCCTATGCTTTGAGAGCCTGCCTAACAGGCAGGCCCTGAATCACCTCAGCCACATTCCTGGCCAGCAAGAGACAGTCATCTTCTAGCAGACATCCATTGGAGGAGGGGTAAGTTTGCTCCTGGCCTGAGGACTTCGGCTAGGAGGAATTCAGACTTTCCCCACCCCCCTCGACTTTCTGGTTGCCCTGCAGTGGTGGTTATACCCTGCAAAGCTCTCCCGAATCCCTTCCCAGCCCTCATCCAGGTACACCTCCCTCTCTTTCTCCCCTCCCCCTGGGGCCACAAGATCTCCCCAGAGCTGCTCCCTGGCACTCTGAGCCTGGGCTGTGGGCTTGGCCGGGCAAGGGCAGTTCCTGTGCTTTGAGAGCCTGCCTAACAGGCAGGCCCTGAATCACCTCAGCCACATTCCTGGCCAGTAAGAGACAGTGATCTTCTAGCAGACATCCATTGGAGGAGGGGTGAGTTTACTCCTGGCCCGAGGGCTTCAGCTAGGAGGAATTCAGACTTTCTCCACCCCCCTCGACTTTCTGGTCGCCCTGCAGTGGTGGCTACACCCTGCGGAGCTCTCCCGAATCCCATCCCAGCCTTCATCCAGGTACACCTTCCTCTCTTCCCCACTTCCCCCTGGGGCCACAAGATCTCCCCAGAGCAGCTCCCTTGTGCGCTGGGCCAGGGCTGTGAGTGCAACCCGGCAGGAGGGAGTGCCTGTGTTTCAATAGACTGCCTGAGGAAAGGTAGACATTCTGTCAGTGAAGTCCCTGCCCAACAAGGGAACCTGACCTGGTACCAGAAGATCCAATATAGAGCAGTTGAAGGAAAAGATGGGCAGACGCCAGGGCAAGAACTTCTCCAACTGTAGTATGGAGCTGCGGGCAGGCCTGCTTTTCATCCTGCCCAGCTCCCGCATGGTTAGCTTAGTCCCAGAAATAACAACACACAAATTGTATTCATTTAAGCACTGCCTGGCCCATTATCTCTAGAGAGTTAGTTACTGGCTAACTCTCACATCTTGATTAACACATTTCTAATCATCTGTGTAGCATCACGAGGTCGTGGCTTACCGGGAGAGATTCAGCATGTCTGACCTGGTGGCTGGCTCCATGGCGTCTGCCTCATAGCCCTCTTCCCAGCATTCTGTTCTGTTTTCTCCGCCTACCTAATTTTCTGTCCTATCAAGGGGCCAAGGCAGTCTCTTTATTGACCAATGAAAATAACACAATAGACAGATAACCCTCCTCCATCATCCAACAATCTAAAAAACAACATGAAATCACCAGATCCCAACGACCCTACATTAGAAGGACTTGAACCTCTTATTTCAGAAGAATTGGAAAAAAATGCCATGATGAAAGCAATAGAGTCCCTTAAACAGGATACGAATAATTCCCTTAAAGAACTGGATGAGAAGTACAACAAAAGGATTGAAGAAATGAGTAAAGAAATGGATGAGAAGTATAACAAAAAGTTTGAAGAAATGAGTAAATCCGTGAATGATACACTGGGAAACCAAGAAAAACCAATCAAACAGGTAATGGAAACAGTTCAAGAATTAAAAACTGAAATGGAGGCAATGAAGAAAACACAAAACGAGGGCCGTCTGGATATGGAAAATCTAGGTAAACGAACAGAGACTACAGAATCAAGCATAACCAATAAGATACAAGAGATGGAAGAACGAATCTCAGAGTCTGAAGATACCATAGAGAAAATAAATGCTCAGATCAAAGAAAACAGCAAATCCAACAAATTCTCATCACAAAACATTCAAGAAATCTGGGACACAATAAAAAAACCAAATCTAAGAATAATAGGGATTGAAGAAGGAGAAGAACTGCAGATCAAAGGCCCAGAAAATATATTCAACAAAATTATAGAAGAAATCTTTCCCAACCTAAAGAATGATATTCCTATGAAGGTTCAAAAAGCATACAGAACACCGAATAGACTTGAACAAAAAAAAAAAATCCCCTCGCCATATAATAATCAAAACACAAAACATACAGATTAAAGAAAGAATATTAAGAACTGCAAAGGAAAAAGGTCAAGTAACTTATAAAGGTAAAACTATCAGACTTATACCGGACTTCTCTATGGAAACCATGAAAGCCAGAAGGTCCTGGATAGAGGTACTGCAGAAACTAAGACACCATGGATGCAAACCCAGACTACTATACCCAGCCAAGCTATCATTCACTATCAATGGAGAAAACAAAATATTCCAGGATAAGAACAAATTTAAACAATTCGTAGCCACAAACCTAGCCTTACAGAAAGTAATAGAAGGAAAATCACAACCCAAGGGATCCAACATTGTCAACACTGCCTACAATAACTCAGACATCTAGAGACCCTTCACAAGCTTAACTCAAAGAAGGGACACATACAAACTCTATTAAACAAACAAACAAAAAATAATAATAACCAGAGTCAACAAGCACTGGTCATTAATATCACTTAATATTAATGGACTCAATTCACCTATAAAAAGGCACAGACTAAGAGATTGGATACGAAAACAGGATCCAACATTCTGCTGTTTACAAGAAACACACCTCAAACACAAAGACAGACATCGACTCAGAGTAAAGGGTTGGGAAAAGGTTTTTCAAGCAAATGGACCTAAGAAACAAGCAGGTGTAGCCATTCTAATTTCCAACAAAATTGACTTCAAACTAAAATCAATCAGAAGAGATGGAGACAGACATTTTATACTCATAACAGGAACAATTCACAAGGAGGAAGTCTCAATCCTGAATATCTATGCCCCTAATATAAAGCCTCCTACTTATGTAAAAGAAACACTTCTAGAACTCAAGGCAGTCATCAATCCACAGACACTAATAGTAGGAGACTTCAACACTCCTCCCTCACCAATGGACAGATCAATCAGACAGAAACCTAGCAGAGAAATAAGCGAATTATTGGAGGTATTGAATCAAATGGACTTAACAGAGATCTATAGAACATTCCACCCAAATAGGAAAGAATATACATTCTTCTCTGCAGCTCATGGAACCTTCTCGAAAATTGACCACATACTGGGTAACAAAGCAAACTTCCACAGATACAAAAAAATATTAGTAACCACCTGTGTCTTGTCAGACCACCATGGATTAAAGTTCAACATGGATTAAATTCAACAACAGTGCTACCCCCAGGAAGCCAACAAATTCATGGAACTTGAACAGTCAACTACTGAATCACCCCTGGGTCAAGGAAGAAAAAAAGAAAGAAATTAAAGTCTTCCTTGAATTTAATGAAAATAAAGACACAACATACTCAAACCTATGGGACACTATGAAAGCAGTGCTAAGAGGAAAGTTCATAGCACTAAGTGCCCAATTAAAGAAAACGGAGAAAGCACACATTGGAGACTTAACAGCACACTTGAAAGCTCTAGAAAAAAAAGAAGCTGATACACCCAGGATGTCTAGAAGACTGGAAATAATCAAACTGAGGGCTGAAATCAACAAAATAGAAACACAGAAAACAATCCAAAGAATCAATGAATCAAAAAGCTGGTTCTTGGAGAAAATCAACAAGATTGACAAACCCCTATCCAAATTAATCAAATGGCAGAGAGAGAACATGCAAATTAATAAGATCAGAAATGAAAAGGGGGACATAACCACAGACACAGAGGAAATTCAGAGAATCATTAGATCTTACTACGAAAATTTATATGCCACAAAGTTGGAAAATGTAAAAGAAATGGACATTTTTTTTAGGTAAGTACCATATACCAAAGTTGAACCAAGACCAGGTGAACAATCTAAATAGACCTGTCAGTCGTGAAGAATTAGAAGCTGTTATCAAAAATCTCCCTACCAAAAAAAGTCCTGGACCAGATGGTTTCAATGCAGAATTCTACCAGAACTTCCAGGAAGAGCTAATACCTATACTCCTTAATGTATTTCACAATATAGAAACAGAAGAATCAGGGCTGAAGACATGGCAGTGTGGTTAAGAGCATTGCCTGCTCTTCCAAAGGTCCTGAGTTCAATTCCCAGCAACCACATGCTAGCTCACAACCATCTGTAATGAGGTCTGGTGCCCTCTTCTGGCCTGCAGGTATACATGTAGACAGAATAATGTATACATAAAAAATTAATAAATTTTAAAAAAAAGAAACAGAAGAATCATTGCCAAATTCTTTTTATGAAGCTACAGTTACTCTGATACCAAAACCACACAAAGACATAACCAAGAAAGAGAATTACAGACCAATCTCACTCATGAATATTGACGCAAAAATACTCAATAAAATACTGGCAAACCGAATTCAAGAATACATTAGAAAAATCATCCATTATGATCAAGTGGGCTTCACCCCAGAGATGCAGGGTTGGTTCAACATACGCAAATCTATCAATGTAATCCATCATATAAATAAACTGAAAAAAAAACCATATGATCATTTCATTGGATGCGGAAAAAGCATTTGACAAAATTCTACACCCCTTTATGATAAGGGTGTTGGAGAGATTGGGTTTACGAGGATCATACCTGAATATAATAAAAGCAATATATAGCAAGCTGACAGCTAACATCAAATTGAACGGAGAGAAACTCAAAGCCATTCCACTAAAATCAGGAACACGACAAGGCTGTCCACTCTCTCCATACCTCTTCAATATAGTGCTTGAAGTTCTAGCAATAGCAATAAGACAACATAAGGGGATCAAGGGGATTCGAATTAGAAAGGATGAAGTTAAACTTTCGTTATTTGCTGACGATATGATAGTGTACATAAGCGACCCCAAAAACTCTACCAAAGAACTCCTACAGTTGATAAACACCTTTAGTAATGTGGCAGGATACAAGATCAACTCCAAAAAATCAGTGGCCCTCCTATACACAAAGGACAAAGAAGCAGAGAGGGAAATCAGAGAAACATCATCTTTCATGATAGCCACAAATAGCATAAAATATCTTGGGGTTACTTTAACCAAGGAAGTGAAAGAACTATTTGACAAGAACTTTAAGTCCTTGAAGAAAGAAATTGAGGAGGATACCAGAAAATGGAAAGACCTCCCCTGCTCTTGGATTGGGAGAATCAACATAGTAAAAATGGCAATTCTACCAAAAGCAATCTATAGATTCAATTCAATTCCCATCAAAATCCCACCAAACTTCTTCACAGACCTTGAGAGAACAATAATCAAGTTTATATGGCAAAACAAAAAACCCAGGATAGCCAAAACAATCTTATACAATAAAGGAACTTCTGGAGGCATTACCATCCCTGACTTCAAACTCTATTATAGAGCTACAGTATTGAAAACAGCTTGGTATTGGCATAAGAACAGAGAAGTCGACCTATGGAATCGAATAGAAGACCCGGGTATTAACCCACAAACTTATGAACACCTGATTTTTGACAAGGGAGCTAAAGGTATACAATGGAAGAAGGATAGCATCTTTAACAAATGGTGCTAGCATAACTGGATGTCAACCTGTAGAAAAATGAAAATAGATCCATATCTATCACCATGCACAAAACTCAGGTCCAAAGGAATAAAGACATTAACATTAATCCAACCACTTTGAACCTGATAGAAGAGAAAGTGGGAAGTAGTCTACAAGATATAGGCACAGGAGACCACTTCCTAAGCAGAACCCCAGGAGTGCAGACAATAAGAGAAACAATGAATAAATGGGACCTACTGAAACTGAGAAGCTTCTGTAAAGCAAAGGACACTGTCAGTAAGACAAAAAGGCTACCTTCAGACTGGGAGAAGATCTTCACAAACCCCTCATCAGACAAAGGTATGATTTCCAAAATATACAAAGAACTCAAGAAACTAGAAACTAAAACCCTAATTAACCCAATTAAAAATAATGGGGTACTGATATGAACAGAGAATTCACAACAGATGAACTTCGAATGGCCAAAAGGCACTTAAGGTCATGCTCAACCTCCTTAGCGATCAGGGAAATGCAAATCAAAACCACTTTGAGATACCATCTTACACCTGTCAGAATAGCCAAACTCAAAAACACCACTGATAGCCTATGCTGGAGAGGATGTGGGGTGAGGGGAACACTCATCCATTGTTGGTGGGAATGCAAACTTGTGCAGCCACTGTGGAAATCAATGTGGCGGTTTCTCAGGAAACTGGGAGTCAACCTTCCTCAGGACCTAGCAATTCCACTCTTGGGAATATACGCTAGAGATTCCCTAACATACTACAAAAGCATTTGTTCAACTATGTTCATAGCAGCACTATTTGTAATAGCCAGAACCTGGAAGCAGCCTAGGTGCCCCTCAATAGAAGAATGGTTAAAAAAGGTGTGGAACATATACACATTAGAGTTTTACTCAGCGGTAAAAAATAGTGACATCTTGAATTTTGCATGCAAATGGATGGAAATAGAAAACGCTTTACTGAGTGAGGTAAGCCAGACCCAAAAAGAGGAACACGGTATGTATTCACTCATAAGTGGGTTCCATAATTAAAGGTCTTTGAGACTATCATTCGAAATCCTAGAGAAGCTAAATAGGAAGATGAACCTGATGAAGATTATTTAGCTATCCGCCAGGAGGTAGGAAATAGACAAGAGTCCCAGGTAACCTCGGGTGCATGGGGGGGGGGGTGGGAGGGTTGTTGGAAGGGGAGACGGTTAGAGAGAAGGGAGTAGGGGAGGAATGGGGAAAGGTCGGTGGACTGGGATGGGGGGAAGGGAGGAAGGATGAATATGGGATCAGGGAAGAATATAGTTCAACTAAGGGAGTCATTTTAGGGTTTACAGGAGACTTGATTATATATGGGATCTCCAAGGAGAGATCCCCAGATTGCTCTCTGGACAGAGGAGAGGGTGCCTGAATCGGCCTTGGCCCATAACCATACTGATGAATATTTTGCTTATCACCATAGATCCTTCATCTGGCGATGGATGGCGATACAGACGGAGACCCACATTGGAGTACCGGACTGAGCCCCCCAAGGTCCAAATGAGGAGCAGAAGGACGAAGAAAATGAAAAAGGAAATAAGGACTGCGAGGGATGCTATCACCCACTGATACAAGGAGACTGATCTAATGAGAGTTCACCAAGGCCATTTGGACTGGGACTGAACGAGGATGTGATCCAACCAGAATCTCTGAATGTGGCCGGATTCTCTGAATGTGGCTGGCCTGGAGTCTTTCTGAAAAGCCATTGACAATAACACTGGGACTTGTTTCCTCTGCATATACTGGATTTTGGGGATCCAGTCTGTGTGGATACTCACCTTCCTGGACCTGGAGGGAGGGGGGAGGAACTTGAACTTCCCACAGGGCAGGAAACCCTGACTGCCCTTAGGGACGAAGAGGGAGGAGGAGAGGGAGTGGGGGGAGTGGGAGGGTGTTGGGAGGAGGGGCAGAAATGGAAACTTTTATAATTTAATAAAATTACTTTCTAAAAAAAACAAAAAACAAAACAAAACAAAAAAAGAAAAAAAAGTGGAAAAAAGTGAGCAGGTT
The DNA here is from genome assembly GCF_982192425.1 of Myodes glareolus. Classification (NCBI taxonomy): domain Eukaryota; kingdom Metazoa; phylum Chordata; class Mammalia; order Rodentia; family Cricetidae; genus Myodes; species Myodes glareolus. The sequence continues at coordinate 15,887,774 of NC_142038.1, read as the reverse complement.
TCTCATTTGAGATAGATAACTTTTTTACTAATAATTAAATTTGTATTAAAGACCTAAGTTTGAACCACAGGTTAAAATAATTCATAAAAAGCACTTGCTACTATAATCACAAGCACAACTATTAAAAGCCTTATGTTTTAAACCTATGAAGCTACGAAGCACGTGATTTTAAAATGACCAATTTTAGGAACCCCCAAGGAACAGAGCAATGTGTACATCAATTGATAGTTTAGTTACGAGATGCTTTCTGAGAAGACTTAGCTCTGGGGCAGACAATGGAGGCTCTGCTGACAAGAAATATGCCATGGCTGTGCTAAATGTATCTCTCCAATTGAAGGCCTCCAAAATGAAGGGAGGAAAACTGATTTGAAATGGCTTGAAAGCCTAATTCTGTTAGTGGGAATGAAAACTGATAAACAACATTTGAGTGACCTACTGGAACAAATAGATTCTTGATACAGCAAGAATCCAGCTGCTATTACGTTCCAGATGAACAAGCATTACTTAAAGAAATAAATCCCTTATTTTCTGTGCATGCTTTGCAGGTGTGCTGCATTTATGAAGTCAGGGAAGAATCCAGGCTGGAAAGGCACAGAACACCCCTCTGGGAGATGACATGGAATAAGTAGAACAGACAGAAAGGTCACTGAGCTCCAAGTGGGGCAGGGGGGGGCGAGGCAGGGTATTTAACAGCTTTCTCATAACGGAGCCTGCTATTAGCATAGCAGTATTTTGGATTTATCAAGCATCTCACAGTTCAGAAGTTCAGTGAGAACTGCAAACACTCATTAAGCCTCATGATATCCCTCAAGATGTTGGAAGATATTGTCCACATCTCACAAATAATATGACCCAGACCCACAGAAGCTAACCCAGGGAGCTAAGAAACATAGGTCAGCCAGTTGTAAATCTGAAAACATGACTGTAGGGATAGCAAGTCTATAGCACTGGGGGAAAAGTGAGAAGACCTTAGCAGGTGAGCGGAAGGAAAAGGAACCCCGTTCCTGGGAGAGTTTGGGAGGATCATGCATGACAGAGTCAGCAAAAACATCTCCTGCTCCGAGACATTGGTTTGTTGTTGTTGTTGTTGTTGTTTTGTTTTGCCAACTACAAGAAACAGAATCTATTTGCTAAATCTAAAAAAAGTAAAACTAAAAAATGCAATGTTTCACAAAGCAAAATAAAGAAATCCGATGTTGTCTGTGTTGCACTAAGATCACCGATGCCTAGTCATTTTAATGGAGAGTAAATTCATCTCTCATCCTTGATATAAAAAGTCAGGTCCCAAATATCTACTTTTTATTAAGAATCCTCCTTTGGAAAGAATAGAAAGGAACGAAACTTTTCACCCAAAAGGAGTGGGAGATGTCACTTATCGAAGAGGCAGGTTTCAGGCATATTTGACAAATGACAGCAGTGACATTTTCAGAATCACAAAAGCCAGAGCAGTGTGATTCCGAGGTGAAATCTCTCCAAGTTGCAAATGGGATTATAAATAAAGTGCTGTTAAAAGGCCAATCGCAAAACCATTTACCACAACGACTTAAACCAGAGCAAAAGGACTACATTTACCGTGGCCTGATACATTCCACTCCCTGCCGTTTTAATCTCTGGAAGAGTCAGCCTTAACAATATCAAAGACAGGTTTATTATTAAAGTCCACATATTCTATTTTACCAACTCTCACTAACAGCATCACACAAATGGCAGCTGCAAGGAGTTGCTCTGGTGTAGCTTATCATTTCATTTCCCCTGACAGCTTTACGATTCTTTGCAACTGTAAATTCATTCATTAAATAGCAGTGGCTTGTTAGACTGTGATATATTATTTTTTGTTTGTTTGCAAGGATAGAACGCCATCTCCTTGATGCATAGGATGTTGCTGTGAGAAGTGCTTCTGTTTATATTGATGGGGGAAAATATTGATGACAGGCCCCAAATTAAGTCTTTTGTTTTATGGTTCTGATTGAACTCCGTCAAATCAGTAGCATAAATTAGGAAACAGAACAGGTTATGGATTTTTGTGTGAAATAGGGAATTAAGAGTTTAGAATTTTATCTTTTATCATAGTACAAATGAAGAATTTTTTGTCTTGTTCTGGGTTTTCTTACAGAATATATATATTTTGGATTTTCGAGACAGGGTTTCTCTGGAGTTTTTGGTGCCTGTCCTGGAACTAGCTCTTGTAAACCAGGCTGGCCTTGAACTCATGAAGATCCGCCTACCTCTGCCTCCTCCCGAGTGCTGGGATTAAAGGCTTGCTCCACCACCGCCCAGCCAGACCATATCTTTCATCTGAATTGCATGCCCTTTTCTCACATGGATATTCATCTTTAAGTAAAAACTATCCAGGAGCATCTTAGTGCACATTCGAAACACTAGGAAGAGGATGCACTAGGAAGGCAGGCAGAGAGAAGTTAAAAAAGATGACACTAGGAACACAGTGAATGAAATCAGTCTGCACTTATGAAGCCATGGTAAAAGGATAAAATGAGGCAAAGTGGGTACCTTCAGGCCCTTCCAAAGTATACACACCAAGAGCAACAGAGTTAGTACAAGAGGTGTATTGGGGGAAGGGGAACAGGAGAGTGAAAAAGCGAGCGCAAAGCAGTCTTGGAGTGGGAATATGAGAGAGGCAGGCAGACAGAGAGGACAGGCAAGAAAGCAGGATGGGAACACCGACTGATGACACTTTTAAGAGATGCACTTGTCGCATAGACGACCTGGCGACACCTAGTGATGTAACAGCTGCCGTGGCCAAGGCAGGCTGCAGTGGGATCTCACACATGGTACTTCTGGAAAAATGTCCACATCAAGTTCAGATACTGGACAAAGTTCACAGAACTCATAAAAAGCGGATCCACCTGTGTATTCCCAAGGCTCATAATCTTCTCCACAACAAAGAGATTATCGAAAGCACTTTGGTCATACTTTCTTAATTATTCTTAAACAGCCTTCTTCCAAACGAGTTTTAAAGCGATTTATGAGCGTGTCAATGTTACATTTTAACCCAAGGTAAAATGAAACAAGAAAACAAGTCAGGAAAACAAGATAGAAGCGGAAGTGGGGGTTGTGGCACACATCCCATTCCTAAACATACTGGATGATGGACCCGCCAGTGAGCTGTAGGTTTTCCCGGTAAAGAAGCAAAGATGCATAATGACCTCCATATCCTGTGTATAGAAGTGAACAGTTACTAGAAAAAAAAATTGACCTCTCATCTGTAGGGACTGAATTTTCCTCAGCTCTAAATTTTTATAGAGTGTATTTTGTAAACAACATCCTTTGAGAAGACAAACTGTCAGGTTTAATTAGGATCATCTTTCCAAAAGTAAGGCTACAGTGTGACATCAAAACATGAGTTCATAAAAACAACTCTAGACATAGTATCCTGGACTTTGAGAACAATGTGCAGAAACATTTTTCAGGTCAAACCGTATTAATATCTGGAATAACTCAGAGCTGGGGGTAGAAGTCGTTGTAAAACTGGGTGGAAGGTATATAGCACTACTCCCAAGAAGTCCCGACTCTCTTGTGGATGTTGTTTCTCTTACGTGAGAGCTTAGAGGTATTCACCCTCGAATGTCAGAAGATAATCCTTTGACAAGTGTCTGGAGAGCAGCAACACTCTCTGGCCCATTAATTTTGAATCTCCATGTTTCAACAAGATCATCAGAGAACTACCAACTTCCCTGTGAAGCATTAAAATAAGATCTTGCTACATAAAAGTGCATTATCAGGAATTAAGATATTATCAGGATTAACATCTTACGATGAGTGAGTTCTACCAATTAGTTATTAGACAGTGGGGGCCTAGGGTACACATTACTTTAAAAGGTTCGTAAACGTTTTTCAACATTTTCTTCCCCCAAAGCCTAGAACAGAAGCAATTTTGCCCCAGTACTATTTTGCCCCAGTACTAAGTCAGGGAAACAAACACAAGAGTACCAAGGAACGGTTCAATACACTTTTGTGTGGTTTTGGGGATAGACTGGCTAGCTTTAGAGGAAGTGAGAATCTCGGCTTAGCAAATGTGTTAAAGAGATGCAGGGCTAGCCCTTTAACGAATCAGTAAACAGCTTTGCGCTTGTCCTCCAATCCAAGAAGTTTTGGTTTCTGGAGCTACCCATGCCAACTAAGTTGTGCTCATAGATCCCTTTTCATGTACTGAATGCCTGACCCTTTAAATTTGCTATGCATTTGACAACTATAATGTCCTCAAAATTTATGCTTGTATGGGTACTCTATGGCCCTATGACTGACCATTTAAAGCACAGATATACCTGAAGACATGCTGTATTACTCTGACATGACTGTATGATTACTGTATGAGACTGTGTTGCCAGAATGACACCAACGTAGTGGTTTGGAGAGACTCTGACTGGCCTTAAAATCTAGACAACTTCAGATTCTGCGGTTTGCATTCTCTTTGTGTCTTTGTATGTATGGGTACCACGGGACTGCTCTGATCCTAGCAGTGGATAAGGAATGATTTTCTTTATGTGGCAATGTTTCTGTGTTAGTCCCAACATCAAATCACCAAGAAGTTGTCCTACTTTCTCTACAGGCTTTATGCCATGAGCAAGCCTTTAGAACAGCCATGCTTATTTAAATAAATAAATAATAAAAATGTACAGAGTTGGTCCTTTTAATCCATGTTCTTTTTCACTCTAGCGATATAGCATGAGGGCCGGCTTGTTGGGGTTTCTGTTCCGCCCGGTACCCCACAACCAGCAAGTCCCAAAGAAAATCACACATAGTCTACATTAGGTTATAAACTGATTGGCCCATTAGGTCAGGCTACTTATTAGCTCTAACATATGTGACCCCATTATCCTTATCTACATTAGCCATATGGCTTGGTACCTTTTCCAGCTGTCAGCTCACATGTTTCTTCTTTGGTGATATGGGCAGAAATGGCGGAGGGAGCTTCCTGCTTCCTAGAATACTCCCAGTCTCTTTCCTCCACCTCTACTTCCTGTCTGGCTTTCCTGCCTATACTGCCTGCCTGGCCAATCAGCGTTTTATTAAAATACATGATTGACAGAATACAGATAATTCTCCCGCACCATTTCCCCTTCTTTAAAAAAAAAAAAAAAAAAAAAAAAGGAAAATATCCATAGTCCAATTTTTGGGAATAAAAGCTGGCCCTCATGTTACATAGTGACATTGTAACCACCTGGATGGGATTACACTGCTGAATAAATGATGCATACACAAAAGGAATGCCTTTCGCATGGGAAAGGGACCAAAAGATTGGAGCAGCCAGAGGACCTGGAAGTCTGCTGTGAGACACTGCCTTCTGTCTATGACAAAGAAGCTGCATGCATAAAATCTCAATAATAAAGGTGCCTGAAAAATATTATGACCATCTGACCTACCCATGTAGATGAGGAAATTCTCAGAAGACTTCATCCCTAGATAAAGATCTATAGGCGTTTAATGACTGTTGAGAGAGAGATTCATCCCAAAGGTTGAACTCCTTAAGTGATCATTCAATACCAAATGATAAGTCCTAAATACATATACAAATGAGAATGGACTCACCAGGTTTTATTCATAAACATACATGTGTGTGTGTGTGTGTGCATGTATCTATAACAATAATAATTAAAGAAAATAGCATGAAGTTAACAGGGAATGGGGAGAGAGAACAAGGCAGGGATTGGAGGGAGGATGGGAAGGAAAATTATGTAAATATTTTATATATGTGAATTTTAAAAATAAATTATTTTAAAAGGAAATAAAAAAGTAGAGTAATCACTTGTAAGAGTGATAGAAGCCCATACTGGTGTGTGGTTCATAGTTACCACATCATGCACACAGTATGAGATAACAAAGGGAACCATAAAAAGAAGAACAAAGAAACTAAACAAAAATAGCAAAATGGCAATAATAATTTCTTACCAACCACTAATTAATTACTAAGTGTAAATAGAAGAAAATCTCTAATCAAAACAAAAAGTTTAGATAAACTAAAAAGAAAAAAGTCTACAAGAGACTCAGCCCCATTAGTAGACCAATCCACTGTTAAGGAAGAATATCCATCATCTAAACTCCTACCAAAGCACAAAGTGTGAACTCTGCTTTCACTGAAGACTAAGACTTCAGAATTTGAACTTTGCAGGGGACAGTCTAAAAACAACATTATCTAATCCCTAACTGATATGTATAAATAGAACATTTTTTTAAATGGGACTTTTGGGTAAGAGAATGAATTAGAAGTCACTTCTATGACTTACTGGAAGACAAACAAGAGACCCTATCTCTATAAGAGAAAGACTTGAATAAAAAGGAAAATGGACACAAGCTCCCATCCTAAACAAAGATGCTACTTCTAACTAAAAATCTCATGAAAAAGGAAAAAAATTGGTTAATGCTATGGAGTCTCACTGGGTATATAAGCCACACTTAATGGCTGACCCAATACCCAACAGTAGAGGGCCAACGCAAAATGTACTCAAAGGTAATTTTTTTTAATTTTTAATTTTATTTCTTTATTTATAAAAATTTCCACTTCTGCCCCTCCTCCCAATACCCTTCCACTCCCCCCACTCCCTCCTCCTCCCTCTCCAGTCCTAAGAGCAGTCAAGGTTTCCTGCCCTGTGGGAAATTCAAGTTCCTCCCCGCTCCCTCCAGGTCTAGGAAGCTGAGCATTCAAACAGACTAGGATCCCAAAAAGCCAGTACATGCAGACGAAACAAGTCCCAGTGCCATTATCAATGGCTTCTCAGACAGTCCTCATGCCAGCCACATTCAGAGAATCCGGTTTGATCGCATGCTCATTCAGTCCCAGGCCAGCTGGCCTTGGTGAGCTCTCATTAGATCAGTCCCCATGTATCAGGGGGTGAAGGTACCCTTCGTGGTCCTGGTTTCCTTTTTCATGTTCTTCCTCCTTCTGTCCCTCATTTGGACCTTGGGGGCTCAGTCCAGTGCTCCAATGTGGGTCTCTGTCTCAATCTCCATCCATCGTCGGATGAAGGTTCCCTCTGGTCCTGCCTTCCTTGCTCACGTTCTCCCTCCTTCTGCTTCTCATTTGGACCTAGGGAGTTAAGTTCAGTGTTCCAATGTGGGTCTCTGTCTCTATCTCCATCCATCGCCAGATGAAGGTTCTATGGTGACATGCAAAATATTCATCAGTATGGTTATGGGCCAACGCCAGTTCAGGCACCCTCTCCTCTGCTGCCCAAGGAACAATCTGGGGACCTCTCCTTGAACCTGGGAACCCCTCTAGAATCAAGTCTCTTGCAAACCCTAAATTGACTCCCTTAGTTGAGATATATACTTCCCTGCTCCCATATCCATCCTTCCTCCCTCCTCCCATCCAATCCCCCAACCTTTCCCTAATCCTCCCCTACTCCCTTCTCTCTAACCATCTCCCCTTTCTTCCAACCCCCAACCCCCATGCACCCAAGGTTGCCTGGCAATCTTGTCTACTTCCAGTATCCAGGGGGATAACTATATGATTTTCTTCAGGTTCACCTTTTTTTTTCTTTTTCTTTTTTTATATTTATTTATTTATTTATTATGTATACAATATTCTGTCTGTGTGTATGCCTGCAGGCCAGAAGAGGGCACCAGACCCCATTACAGATGGTTGTGAGCCACCATGTGGTTGCTGGGAATTGAACTCAGGACCTTTGGAAGAGTAGGCAATGCTCTTAACCTCTGAGCCATCTCTCCAGCCCCCAGGTTCACCTTCTTATTTAGCTTCTCTAGGATCACGAATTATAGGCTCAAAGACCTTTAATTAAGGCTAGAATCCACTTATGAGTGAGTGCATACCATATTCCTCTTTTTGTGTCTGGGTTACCTCACTCAGTAAAGTGTTTTCTATTTCCATCCATTTGCATGCAAAATTCAAGATGTCATTGTTTTTTACCGCTGAGTAAAACTCGAATGTATATATGTTCCACACCTTCTTTAACCATTCTTCTATTGAGGGACACCTAGGTTGTTTCCATGTTCTGGTTATTACAAATAGTACAGCTATGAACATAATTGAACAAATGCTTTTGTAGTATTATAGGGCATCTCTTGGGTATATTCCCAAGAGTGGAATTGCTGAGTCCTTAGGGAGGTTGACTCCCAGTTTCCTGAGAAACCGCCACACTGATTTCCACAGTGGCTGCACAAGTTTGCATTCCCACCAACAATGGATGAGTGTTTCCCTCACTCCACATCCTCTTCAGCATAGCTATCATTGGTGTTTTTGAGTTTAGCTACTCTGACAGGTGTAAGATGGTATCTCAAAGTGGTTTTGATTTGCATTTCCCTGATCGCTAAGGATGTTGAGCATGACCTTAAGTGTCTTTTAGTCATTCAAAGTTCTTCTGTTGAGAATTCTCTGTTCAGATCAGGACCTTATTTTTTAATTGGGTTAATTAGAGTTTTAGTGTCTAGTTTCTTGACTTCTCTGTATATTTTGGAGATCAGACCTTTGTCTGATGAGGGGTTGGTGAAGATCTTCTCCCAGTCAGAAGGTAGCCTTTTTGTCTTACTGACAGTGTCCTTTGCTTTACAGAAGCTTCTCAGTTTCAGGAGGTCCCACTTATTCTTTTTAAAGCAATCAGGTGTCTTAGGCGAGCAAGGTGAAATAAATGCAACAAATTGTTACATAATTAAACAAATGCAGCATAAACAAAAGTATCACACCTTTGCACAGTTAAAGTCAGATTCCACAACATTTTCCTAAATTCTGGAATAAGACAAGAATGGCCACTTTTGCACTTTTATCCATCATGGTGCTAAAAAAAATCTTAGCTGAGGCAGAAGGAAAAAAGAAACGAGGTGGGGTACACAAAAAAGTAAGAAGTCATTATCCATAATTACAGATAATATGATTCTATACGTAAAAGATCATAAAGTCTTTATTAGAAAACTCTTTGATCTGATAAACACTTTCAGTGAGGTAGCAGGTTGCAAAAGCAACGTAAAGCAATATATAACGACATAATGAACTCGCTGAAAAACAAATTAGAAAAATTCCCTCCTTAGCCATATATGTAAGGCTAGGAGCAAGCTTAAGAAGGTGAAAGAAGACATCAAGGAAGAAAAATTTAAACAAGAGAAGAAATTGAAGAAGACACTAGAAGATGGTGAGATCAGCCATGCTCTTGAGTTGCCAGAATTAACATTTTAGACGGACTATTTGCCAAAAGGGGGTATACAGTAAGAAAATGGTCAGCAAAATTTAAATGATAGTTTTTATATAGTAAGAAAAAGTCCAATATCCTTGTGGAAATAGGGAGGCTACGGAAATCTGAAGCAATTCTACGAGGAAAGAGTAATGCTGGAGGTATCATAATATCAGAACTCAAATTATAGTACAGAACTATATTGATAAAGACAACAACATACTGGCAAAAAAACCCTCAAACTTATATTTATAATACTAAAGAGAACCGAGAACACATATTAAACCCATAGGGGTATTGCAAACTAATATACAGATATAATATATATGTGTATACACGTATATGCATGTCATACTTATTCATTATAAGGCACATGTGTGGAGATCAAAGGGGCAACTTACAGGAATCTGTTCTCTCATTCACCCTGTGGGACCAGGAAACAAACTCAGGTATTCAGTCTTAGCAACTCAATATTTTACCTACTGTTTCATCTTGTCAATTCAAGCCACCTGATTTTTAATAAAGGTATCAAAAACATATCTTGGACAAAAGACAGCCTCTGTAACAAATGTGAGAAAACTGGATAGCCACATTAAATAAAATGTATTTATTAGGAGAATGTAGGCCCATATTTCTTATTGGTGTAGCAGCCAGGTTCTGAAGCCATTGGGCTGATCCTAAGTGATCACGTAGCCCTGCAGACAGGCCATCTCCGCCTGACAAAGGTCAGGATGTTGCCTGCTCCCTTCCTTTGTAATTTGGAGGATGCCTTATAGAGATGCTAATTCAAGCCTACATGACAGCTAGCATACTCAGCAACCAGGTAGATATGGATGTGACAAAAGGCCATTCACCTGGTTGCCTACATGACAGAATGCTGGTGTATTTTCCTGCTCAATTCATGTGTTGAAATAAAAGCTGGCTGGAGAATAAACGGGAGATCTTCAGGAGAGATCTTCAGGGGAGATCTTCAGAAGTAAGAAACTTGAGATGCCCTTTTCCATAATAATGGTGTAAGTTGTGTCTGGTTATTCCTTGCGCCTCTGTACCAGTACAGTTAGGGAAAATAGATATCTGTGTTGGAGCCACATGGACTCCAACAGCAGAATTAATTTATAGTCATTTCTCTGTCATTGAACAAAAGCATCAATTATAAGTTGACCAAGAATTTACCACAAAACGTGGAATACTGAGACTGCTAGAGGAACAGGCATACATGGGTGTTCTCTGAACAGGATTCCAGGTGTACAAAAAATAATTCCAAAATTTCCAAACTGTATTACCTGACATTAAGAAGTTTCTTCACCCTGTAGACCAGGTTGACCTACAACTCACAAAGATCCACCTGTCTCTGACTCCCAAATGCTGGGATTGAAGGTGTGTGCCACTATAATGGCAGCCTACAGAATGGGAAAAGATCTTCACTAACCCCACATTGGACAAGAGTGCTGACTGTGAAGGGCCGCATCCACATGCCCCATTACAAGATGGTGCTGGCATCCGGTTTCACTGCCAGGTGAACGCACATGTGCTAGGTAACTTTCCACTGCTGTCCCCTCCTACTCCCGAGGCATCATCTGGGATTATGGGCAGCAGATCAATCCAAGAGTGACACGTCCGAAGCAAGGACTCTTTCCTATAAAAGGGATGGGTTCCTTCATATCTGGGTCCCTGGCCATGTTAGCTGATGCTCTCTCTCTCAGGACGCATTAAAGCTATTTCTGCAGAAGAATCCTAATGTCCCACGTGGTTCTTGCTGGCGAGACGATAGCGTGGGACATTTGGTGCTGAAACCCGGGTGCTGAAAAATGGATAATGGGCCTGCCTATACTTCTCAAAAGTTTAAACAATTTTGTGCGCAGATGCAGGTCACCCACATTACAGGCCTGCCTTATAACCCCCAGGGACAGGGTATCATAGAACGAGCGCATCGCACACTCAAATCTTATCTACTTAAACAGAAAGGGGGGATATTGAAAGAATTCCCCCCGATGCCAAGAGTGGCTATTGCCATGGCTCTGTTCACTATAAAATTTTTAAATCTGGATGATAATGGCCAAAATGCTGCAATACGACATTGTTCGGATCCGCAGCGGCCCAAAGATTTGGTTAAATGAAAAGATGTGCTTTCTAATGAATGGAAAGGCCCGGATCCCATTCTATTGAGATCCAGGGGAGCTGTTTGTGTTTTCCCACAGGATCAAGAAAGCCCATTCTGGGTGCCGGAGAGACTAACCCGAACGGTGAAAAGTGCCCCACAACACGCGGACTCGCCTGAGCATTTGGCTGCTGTTCCTCCTGCCATTTTGCGGATGGATGACAGCGGTTGTAATGAAGCACCGATGGGGGATACTCTCAGCCTTCCCGAAGCCGACACCAATCAGCCATAGAGTGGCGGTGTTTCCTCGGTTTTTTACAACCAATAAGACTCTGGGGCTCCCCTACCTTCCTAGACATGATTTATAAGCTTAGCCGAAGGATTCCAGTCCTGGGTTATGTCCTTCATCTCCTACTTTAAGAATGGGTGGGGGTGGAAATGTTTTGGAACAGCCCTATGCTATGGAATAGTGTTTCTCCTCTGGATGGTCTGCTGACTCAAATCCCAAAGTTGTAGGGACAAAGTGGTTATTGCACAGTGCTGGCTGCCCTGGAACAGGGAGCCTCTGCTTATGTGTGGTTATCTATGTTGAAGCAGTAAGGTTTATGCCAACCAGCTCCTGCACCCCTAGGACAGTGGTCCATGGCACAGGGTGGAGTGTTTGGCTTAGTTAGCCCTGAAGGTTGTCGAGCTAAAGAGCATCGCACAGAGAATGGCCCTCTCTGAGAGATATGTCGCCCTGCATAAGGGTTTCCTGCCACATATTCCCTTTCCCAGAAAAATGGCAGAGGGCAGGCCGGATAAGTTCCAGGTGTCAGGAACCTAGAGGCAGATTCTGTGTAAGCCCATTTTAATGTTTCCACTTTGGGAAGTGCGACCTCTATCTTTACCTTCTGAGGGAGTTGCCTTTCTGCAAAGAAGTAAAAAGAGGGGGAGATGTGAAGGGCCGCACCCACATGCCCCATTACAAGATGGCGCTGGCATCCGGTTTCATCGCCAGGTGAACGCACATGTGCTAGGTAACTTTCCACTGCTGTCCCCGCCTACTCCCGAGGCATCATCTGGGATTATGGGCAGCAGACCAATCCAAGAGTGTCACATCCGAAGCAAGGACTGTTTGCTATATAAGGAATGGGTTCCTTCATATCTGGGTCCCCGGCCATGTTAGCTGATGCTCTCTCTCTCAGGACGCATTAAAGCTATTTCTGCAGAAGAATCCTAGTGTCCCGCGTGGTTCTTGCTGGCGAGATGATAGCGTGGGACAGCTGACCTCCAAAATATACAAAATATACAAGAAACTGGTAATCAAATAACAAATAATTCAATTTAAAAAATGAGGTATAGACCTAAACAGGGAATGTTCAGCAGACAAACCTAAAACGGCTGAAAGACACTTAAGGAAATGCTCAACATCCTTAGCCATCAGAGAAATGCAAATCTAAAAAAACCTCTGAGATTCTATCTTTCAACCATCAGAATGGTCAAGTCAAAAACACAACAACTTATGCTGGAGAAGAAGTGGGGTAAATACCCAAAAGTTACTCAATCATACCACAAGGACATGTTCTCAACTATGTTCATAGCAGCATTATTTGTTATAGCCAGAACCTGGAAACAATCTAAATGCCCCTCGACAAAAGAATGGATAAGGAAAATGTACATTTACACTATGGAGTACTACACAGCATAAAAAAATGATGACATCTTGAAATTTGCCAGCAAATGGATGATCTAGAAAACATCATATTGAGTGAGGTAAGCCAGACCAAAAAGACAAATATAATATGTAGCCACTCTTAAGTGGCTTTTAGACATAAAGAAACAAAAAAAAACAGCCTATAATTTACAACCACAGAGAACCTAGACATCAAAGAGAACCCGAAGAGAGACATATATGGAACTAACCTACATGGGAAGCAGAAAAAGACCAGATTTCCTGAGTAAATTGGGAGCATGAGGATTGTGGGAGAGGGTAGAAGGCAAGGGAGGAAGAGGAGCAAAGAAAAAATACTGAAGACACAGGCCGCAGAACAGATCAAAATTTTTAGCAAATGCCCTGTCCTTGGGAAGACTAATATACTGACTATATAAAGTGTGCCAAAAAGCCAGGATAAATCTTTCCAAACTGATGGGCTAGTGAACTAAACATACAAGAATAGTCATTGTTGAAGTATTAATCCTACCCAATCCTTGCAGTATAGGAGGTCTTCTCCAACCTTCTACTATCCCAGCCATTTGGAGATTTAAAATTTTTATTGTATATATCTCTTGCCTCCTTACTTAGGTTTAGTTGAGTGGACTGGTAAATTTTTTTTAGAATATAATGTAATTATAACATTTCCCATTACCCTTTCCTATCTCCAAACCTTCCCAAACATCTCTGCTTGCTCTCCTTCAAATTTATAGCCTCATTTCATTAGTTGTTACTATATGCATGTATGTATACATACATACATACATATATGTGTGTGTGTGTGTGTGTATGTATGTATGTATATATCCTAACTATAACTTAATCAGTCCATACAATGTTACAAGTGTGTATGTTTTCAGTGCTGAAACTTGAAAACCCACTGCAAAGCTTTTCCCTGGGGGACCACCTCTCCCACTTCTGGGTTTTCTCAGTTGACTATACTTCTTTGCCTAGGGATGAGTCCTCCTGGGCTTTAGCATGCCCATAGTGTTGTCCTATTCAACTAACATTTGGGCCGTCATATTGAGGTGTAGCTTCTGAGATTACCAGGAGACACAATTTCATAGTAAAATCCCTAATCCCCAGGCTCTTATGATATTCCCTCCCATCTCTCAGCACAAGATTCCCTGAGCCTTAGGTGTTGGGGTATTTTGTAGATGTATCCACAGGGTCAGGACTGCACAGCTCTGCATTTTGTGGTGATCTCTGTCTGCTGTTAAGAGAAGTTCCCTTGATGAGGAGTGAGGCGTTACTTATCTGTGGGTGTAAAGACAAATGTTTGTATATTGTTCTTGTGGATCATGATGGTTTCAAAACCAGTGCTTGTAGATTCTCCTTCAAGAACCCTGATGTCATTAACATAAGTAGTTATGTAGGTTTCTAGTGGCATGTATATTTTCCTTCCTGTGAATATTTTTTTTGTTTTAAGACTATTGTGAATTGGATTGTTTTCATGATTTGTTTTATACTATGTTTGTCATTGGTACATAAAGTTTACAGGCTTTTTAGTATTAGTTTTGTGTTTCCATTTTGTTGGGATGGTTATTTAGTTCTCCGAGTTTTGTTTTGTTTAGGGCAGTGGTTCTCAACATGTGGGTCACACATGACCCCTTGGTGGTTGAGTGATCTTTTCATAAGGGTCACTGAAGATTATAAGAAAACACAGATATTTACAGTATGATTTATAAGAGTAGTAGAATTACAGTTATTAACTAGCAAAGAAAATAATTTTATGATTGTGGGTCATCACAACAGGAGGAACTGCATGAAAGGGTCACAGCACTAGGAGGGTTGAGAGCACTGCTTTAGTGGTATATTGGATACAAACATGGGTACTTTTACTTCTTTTTCTATTTTCTTTGCTGCTGTTTCTTTTTAATGACAATAGATTGCTTTCCTCACATAATATATCTCGATGATAACATCCCCTCCTTGTAATCCTCCTTCTTTCCCTCCCATCCATTATCCACTCCCTTTCTCTCTCATTAGAAAATTAACAGGTTCCTAAGAGATAATAAAAACAAAATATAATAAGATAAAACAAAAAATAACACAGAAGATTTACAAGTATTTAATTAAAATTGATGTTGACTTTATAGAATTTTAAAGGGAATTGCACTGAGTGTGCAGATCGTTTTTGATGAGAATGCCACTGATTTTGGTAAATTATTGTGAATAGAGCAGCAATGAGCATGGTTGAGAAAGTGTCTCTGCAGTAGGATGAAGCATCTTTTAGTACAAGGGTTGTATAGCTGGATCTTGAGGTGGTTTGTTTCCCATCCTTCTGAAAAGCAACCAAACCAATTTTAATATTGGCTATAAAATTTTACACTTTCACCAGCAATGGAGTAGTGTTCCCCTTACTTTACATCCATGTCAGCATGAGCTCTTCCTTATTTTATTGATCTTATTTTTTTCTGATGAAGTAACGTGGAATCTCAAGGTAGTTTTGATTTACATTTCCCCAATGTCTAAAGTTGACTCCATTAAATATTTCTTAGTCATTTGAGATTCCTCTTTTAAGGATTTTGTTTAAATCTGTACTCTGTTTCTAAATTGGATTATTTGTTTTTTATATCCATTTTCTTGAGTTTTTACATCCTTTGGATATTAGTCCTCTATCTATTAGTGCAGTTGCTAAAACCCTTTTCCCATTCTTTACGTTTTTTCTTGTTTGAATGGTGGTGCCCTTTGCCTTAGAGAAGCTTTTTTCCTCTGTGTCTTTCTCTCCCTTTTCTCCATAATTTCTATTCTAGTTACTTCTCTGTTGCTCTGATAAGCACTCTGACCAAAACCTACTTAGAGAGGAGATGGTTCATTTGACTTACACATCCATGTCATTATCCATCGATGATAAAAGTTAGGGTAATGTTAATCAGGGCAGAAACCATGGAGGAATACAATTTGCTGATTGACCCATGTTTGTCCCTTGCCAATTTTCTTACACAGCCCAGGATTATCAGCTCAGAAGGGATGCAATCCCTCTTGGCATACAAGACATAACAGCAAGCAGGTACATCATAGTGGTAAAAACAGAAGACTGGCTCATCTCATTTTTCTTGTGCTCAAGAAGCAAAGAGAACGCGAAGTGAGACCAAGCTACAAAGCTGCAAGGCCTACCAAAACCATTAACCCCTTCCCTCTGATGAGACTCCTCCTCAAGGCCCACCACCATCACCCCTTCCCTCTAGTAAGACTCCACTGTCTTAAAGGTTCCTTTAGCTGGAGATGAAGTGTTTAAATGTAGGAACTAACAGGGAAATACCACCTTCAAAGCTGGATTCAGCTTCAGAAAGAAACATTTGTAAAAATATGCTAAACCAGAAGAACGTTATGCTAAACCAGAAGAACGTTATGCTAAACCAGAAGAACGTTATGCTAAGTGGAATAATCTAGGCACACAAAGACAAACAAATGTACAACCTCTGAAGCGAATCACCATTGAAAGCAACAGTTACATTGTAATTGGTCATTTCTTGGGGTATTTAGGGAGAATAATCATATGTTGACTCAGGAATACAAATTTTTAGTTACAAAGTGAACATGTCCTGGGGCTTTCATTCTCAGCAGAGTGAAAAGAGCTAAAAATAATCTATACTTCCTATTGGCAGAGAAGAATAAAATAAATCATCTCTTCTTGTAAACAGAGTGACCAACCATAGAGGTGACTCACAGACTAATCACTCTGATTTGGAGATCATTTCACAGCATCTAAACAAACTAAATATCATATTGTAAATTTTACATGTAATTTTTAATTGTCAGTCATACTTCAGCATACCTAGAAAGTAAAACATACAAGGCAAAATTTTAGAAACTGTCTCTCCTTGGATAGCAGATTGGATCAAGTTAATGAAAGAAGTCATTTTAGGAAGGGTCATAGCAAGAAGTTAAGTTAGTACTTGAATGAGAAGAAGCTATGTTTCAAATACTGAACACAAACAGAGAAAATAATTTCATGAATATTAATCAAGTCAGTAAAACACACCCCAATGCACATAAACATAACATGCCCTTTAGAAACAAACTCAAAAGGAAATAGAAATAAGGCATAGTTCTTGAGATTAAACAAGAAGGACCGGTAGTTGGACATTAAAAATGCACACCTGCATTATTTATGATGAGCAACTGTTTAAGAACTACTATAGATGATTTGAAATGAGAGGTTCTGCAATTACGCTTTATGTTGTATTTTCCTGTTTCATTTTTCACAAAGGATAGAAATAAGGCTTCATATATTTCAAAAATTAATGTCAAAAATTAATGAATATTTATAGAAAAAGATTGTCATGGTCCTCTATCAATCATCAATAAATCACATTCTCTCATAGAACCTTTGTAATACTATATTTTTGTTTTTATTCTCTTTATTCTTAAAACAATTACATTTATTCTTTGAGAATTTCATGCAGTATATTTTGAGCATATTCTTTCCCTTCTTCCAAATTCTCCTAGGTCCTTCCCTAGTTCCATACACATCCTTACTACATGTTTATCACTTGTAAAAACACTAGTCCCCAAACAGCATGCGTGGAGTCAGATTTGTGTTGGCCACTACTGTCAACTGTGCTGGTATATGCAGTATTACTTCAAAGGAGCTGATTTCTCATCCCCCTACAGCTGTCAATCAAGGATAGCTTCTTGGCTAAGGGAGAGACCTTCTGTGCTTCCTCTCCTTTGTGCTGGGATTTTGTCTGGTTTGATTTAGTACAGATCTTGTGAAGGCTCTCACAGACTCTGTGAGTTCCTATGTGCATCTTCCCTGTTGTGTCTAGGAAAATGTTGTTTCCTTGAAGTTCTTTACCATCTCTTTCACTTACGATCTTTTCTCCTGCCTGTTCCACAGAGATCCCTGAGCTTTCAGGGAAGAGGTGCAACATGGACATTCCAGCGAGGCCTGAGTGCTCCAGAGAGCCTCAATATCTACACATCAGTGGTGGGTTTCTGTGTTAATTATCATCTACTGGCAAAAGAAGCTTCTCTCATGAGGAATGTAATAGTATTTTATTAAAGATGTCTAAATTTTGATGGTTTTCCAATTACAGAAAAATTACAGACAGTATTGGAAAATACCTCGTACACTAATATATCCACATTCTTTTACTATCAACATCCTGTGGTTTAGGTGCATTTGTCATAATTAATGAACCGATATTGATACATGATTATTAATTAAAGGCAAGATTTATTCATATTTCCTAAATTTTTGGAGTGAATTTTCAGTTCTAGATTTATATTCATCCAGGAAACAATATTTAGTCATGTGTCTTTGGAACTCTCGTGACCATAGCAGTGGCATCGATGCCTTCATTTTAGATGACCTTGACGATTTTTCAAAGTGCTGCCCAGGTATTTTGTAGAAGATCTTCCAGTGAGTATGTGTGTGTTTGTTTGTGTGACATTTTTCTCCTGAATGAGCTAGGACTGTGTGTTTACAACAGCAAAATGCTACTTTGATCATATCCCATCAGCCATTCTTAGTTTGGCCTAATATTGTGGGTGCTGACCTCACCACTTGACAGAGACGATGCCCGTCAGATTTCTCCACTGTAAATTTGCTCTTTAGTCCCTGTTTCCCTGTACTGAACTCTGGGAGAAAGTTATTTATAGAGACTCATTTAAGGGCCTAGGAATTCTGTTGCAGTTATTTAAGGGGGCAACATTTCAAAAATCATTTGAAATCCTTCTTCATCTATGGCTTACTTCTCTATTTTTTTAAATTGTGAATTAATTATATTTACTGTGTCCTCTGAATTATAACCTAATAGTTACAGTGTTCTTAAACAGTTCCAGTTAGGGTCATTGGTAGTCCCAGTATTTATCTGTGTCTTTTTAAATGTAATGCCTGCACTTTCAGTTTCTTTGAGGGGCATCTTCTTGTTTGTTTTCACCATGAGAAACTATTCAAGTTATTTTGAGTAAGCATTAAGTTTTTAAATGAACTTGATTATAATTATAATTATTCATAAAATATTTGTATGAATCTATACACTGTCAAGGCATAGTTTCCGAAGACAAGTATGGGAAAGGTGATAACAAAGCAAAAATAAATAAATATATGAATAAAAACTGGAGAGAGAACCAAATAAAAAACTTTTCTATTTTCTTTATTTTACAGAAAATTAGTCTTGCTCCAGAGAGCAATTCAACCATATCAGGATGCCTTTAAAATTTTGCCTCTAGCTGTTTGGAACTTGCTGATAACATGCAGGGTGATATAAATACTTCACAGCCCTATATTGTAATGTTATTCATCTGATTATATGAGCAAGCTTACTGAAAGGTGGTTTCAGAACTTAAAGTGAAGCCATTTTAAAGCAGCAATCTGGCTACATCTGGGAAATTATCCCGTCATTCCCTGGAAGAAATAAGACTGTTTGATAACATCACCATATGGATATTTTAGTTACCATTCAAAATGTAGCCTGACATTTATTCTCTAAAGATTCAAGCCTTTCATAAAAATATTATTAAAGTCTGTTCACATTTTTTTATCTTTTGCCTTTTTATAAATAATTATGAGAATTTGTTAGAAATTAACTGAAAACTGGAACCAAACTCACATAAATATCGATATAAATGTATATAGTTCTTTAATTCTAATTAGAATAACAATTTTAATTATATGAATTAGAAAAAGAGTTCATTTTCAAAACTGCTATAATAATCATAGCATATTTATTACCTAAATTATGTAAATATCTACTATTTAATAAAACTATTAAAGTACCTCAATAAAAAGAAAAATCATGGAGGCTGGAGAGATGGCTCAGTGGTTAAGAGCATTGCCTGCTCTTCCAAAGGTCCTGAGTTCAATTCCCAGCAACCACGTGGTGGCTTACAACCATCTGTAATGAGGTCTGGTGCCCTCTTCTGGCCTGCAGACATACACACAGACAGAATACATAATAATTTGTATACATAATAAATAAATTTAAAGAAAAAAAAGAAAAATCA
This sequence comes from Myodes glareolus, assembly GCF_982192425.1. NCBI lineage: Eukaryota > Metazoa > Chordata > Mammalia > Rodentia > Cricetidae > Myodes > Myodes glareolus. The sequence goes on along the minus strand of NC_142038.1, from coordinate 15,867,889 downwards.
TTTATTCCATTCAAAAAATAAGAATTTCAAAACATTACAAGATTACCTGGCAGCAATTAGAACACAAATGGTGAGGATCGGATTGCTAATGGCTAAAGAATCACTGACAGCAATGTTAATCACCGCTGCCATCAACAGACCAGATTTACAGTCACCACAGGAACACAAGTGAGAGTGTGTCTCTGAGGTAGTACCTAGACAGGCTGAACTGAATGCTGGCATACTCGAAACGTGGGTGGCTTCATCCTTTGGGCTGTGGTTCCAGGCAATAAAGGAGAAAGCAAGCTGAACAGCAGTATTCGTCTCCTTGCTTCCTGACTGAAAACCAGTTGCTTTCTGCATCTCTCAGTACCACCCCTTCCCTGCTAGCATGGACTCTACCCTGGAAGTGTGAGCCAAAATATTTTTCCTTCCTTCAGTGGCTTTCCTTTTTCAGTTACTGTGCCACAGCAATGAGAAGAGTAACTGATGCACTAATTAACTAATTGTTTACTAAGTAACTTCAGTGCTTCTGACTTGCTTCAATGCTTTCCTGTGGTAAGGCAGGTATATTTTCACAAAGAATAACAGAATCAACCTTGAATATCATAAAGGAACTATGATATATTTGTGTTTTCAGGGTTGTGGTTTGAAAATTAAATGTCCCCCCTAGACCTATGTTACTGAACACTTGGCGCCTAGCTGGTGGCATTTTTTGTTGGTTTGTTTTGTAATGATGTTGGAACCTTTAGGAAATGAAGCTCTGGACAGAGTGGGTGGAGCTGGACTTGAGGATTGATAGCCTGGCCTCAGTGCTGTTCACTCTGCTTTCTGACTGTGGATGCAAAGTGAAGAGCCAGACCCCTGCTCCTGCTGCCTTGTCCTCTCCATCAAGATGGAATACAGCCCCTTGAACTATAAGTCAGAATAGACCTTTCCTATCTTTAATTATTTCTTGTCAGATATCATAGCAATAATAGTAGCCAGACCTTAAGTTATAGTATGACTGAACAAGCAAGCTGACAGATACTGTAATTACCTTGGCCTTCTTGAATATATGTTTCTTTTTATAACTAGATTTGTGTTTTTTTAAATAAAAATCCAGGCTTGACTTCATAAAGTTCCACCATGGCTTATAACTGCCATTTCCTATTGCTTACAGGATAACAATAGCTTTAAGACCCATGCCCCCAAGGCGGGCTTCCCTCGCACTCTTTCTTTATCACTTGCCTTCCAGCTGGCTGAGAGACAAGCTGGTTTATTGCACATGCCTCCATTTCTCAGACTTCAGTTGTCATTAGAACTGCCTAGGGATCTAGTTAGATGGATCCCAGTAACCCAGCACATAGCATGTTTTGATTCAATAGGTCTTCCAGAAGATCTTAAGCTTGCAATTCTATTGAATCCCCTTTCAAATGTTTTCCCAAGTGATGCAATACAGCTGGTCCAAAAGTATGAGAGCAAATCAGATTTTCAGAACTGTTCTGTCTGTTTTTGTTCCTGCTTCAGGAACTGCAAATTCTGTCCTCAAATATCTGTTCTTTGAACTGAAGGCCCAGTAAGTAGTACTTTTAATTTGCTCATATGGGCAAAGCACTCCTTAATGTCTGTCAATACATGAATTTGCACTATGTTCAGGAGATGTATTTTTCATACATAAAAGTTGCTAGAGCAAAAATGTTCCTCTCAGTGGTCTGCAGTAATCAAATTAATTCATCAATTTATAGTTGCAATGTTATTTTCTCTAATTTATACACAACTGAATCGTGTATTTTTTTTATTAGTTTCTGCAAAGGAAAGTCAAATGAAATCCAATATTCAAAGTTATAATTGCTTGTATAAATTTAAGAACAAATTCACCATGTCACGATCTTATGAATTGTAAATATAATAAGTTACACCGTTTTTGTGATTTTAGGTGTATACTTCACAAATTTATCAGTTGTATGTCTTCAGCTCCCTCCCCAATGGCTCAGTGGCTCCGATTGCTTTTTCTGGATGTCTAGTAAGACCATTGCCTATAATTGAGATCAACAAAGTGTGTTGATACACTGGTCCCTGGGAAGCCTAATGGCAGCCATGGCAACTAATACTAATGAGCTCAAACCACATGCCAGGCCCAGAGCTGTCATTAGCACCTTCAACGCCACAAGTTTCTAGAGTGTTCCCTAGACAATGGCCTAGTTCTGCCTAACTCCAAAGTTTTTAAATAGTACATCCATCAACTTTTTCAAATTTGCAAAAATTATGTGTTACATCATGAGAACCATACACAAACTCTAGGCAGTAATCAAGGCAGACATTTTAAACATCATTTTGTGAAAGATGTATTGAGATTTAGAGCGCTTGATGAAATCTGAATCTGGGTGTTCTGAGAAATATATGGTTCCACAAAATAAGACTCTATAACATGATTCACCGCAGTCATATTATAGAGCTCTCAGTGTAAGTGATGTTATATTTCAAAAGACTCTATTAAACCTTTCATTCTCTTGGACTGTATCTTTGCTGACATAATAAAAACACCAACTTTTAATAATGCATTGTAAACTTTTCACTTAAAATTTCTATTGAAAATTTTTAGATGGCTTTTGGCCTGGTCCAAAGTATAGCTGTAAGTCAAAATTTAGCAAGGATTCAGATAGCAAGACCAGAAGAACTTAACAGCTTTTGAATCAACAATGAAAAACTGAGATAACTTTTATTCCTTTAATATTAGACATGGAAGTAAAATCTGATGCCACAGCCCTCCAGAATCAGAGAAGATGGACACAGCAAGGCATAATCATCAAATGCATCCTAGACTTGCAGGCTTTCTTGGTGAGCAGGTGCAATATCTTCCAAAACAGACACTTGTACTATACAGCTCCATTATACCATTTGAGCCTTAGGGCCTACTGTATGAAGCTGAAGGGAGGAAGGGAAGGGAGAAACAACATTTTAGCTTCTTTGACCCATATAGAATGTGATACACATCCTTGTGTACCTATAATCTGTTTCTGGGAACGTATAACTTTGCTTTCCCTAGAAATGACAGATCCTAGAAAATCCAGCTCCTTGATAAGCAGTTGCCAGCAGCAAATGTGCGATATGAAGATGTGGAGGGAGAAATATCATGACTTACTGCTTGATGCTATGTAATGGGCATGGTCAATCGACAGAATTAACCAGACCAGTTTAATACAAAAGATTTAATAATTGTGGAAAAGGAACACTTACACAACCAAGGATCCAACGAACACCAGAAGCTCGGGGGAACAAAGAGGAAGGCAAGCTCACCTGGATGCTCTTATCTTTACTTCTTGGCCTCAGGGGCCACACCCTAAACAGAATGTGATTGGCTGAGCTTCCCCATCAGCTATGGAGTCTGTGCCAATTGCCAGCAAATGATTTTAAGGGAGACAATAATATTCATGAGTAATTCCAGACACACTTACTTCTAGCCACACTAAGCGACATACATTGCTGTCTCAAGGTGTACTTTAAATTGTAAGCTAAAATCATGCCATTGGTAAAACAATGCAAGAAAACTGTTACTAAATCATGTGTATAGATTACATAGTTACAGAAAATCTTCAAGAACATCTTGAGTCATAATCAACAACCATGTGGTTTTCAGGTATTTAATATTGACTCTAATGTTATGTGTACTTTTAATGCCCTTTGCAGTTTGGTTACTCATTCTTTTTGTCTTTGTTCAAAAGTTTGATTCCATATTCATCTCAATGCATTTGGAAGAAGATGAACAGTGCTTTTCTTTTTTTTTTCTTTTGCTTTTCCCCTATATTGAAAATACTAAGCATCCTCTTTACTTTAAGATAGCCTATTTTATCTACTTAAGAATCTTGAAATTTGCAGGCAGATGGATGGAACTAGATAAAACCATTCTGGGTGAGGTAATACAGACCCAGAAAGAAAAACACAGTATGTACTCACTCATAAGTGGATATTAAATATAATCAGCCTATAGTCCATGACCCCAGAGAAGCTAGGTAACAGGGAGAACCCTAAGAAAGATATACATGAATTCCCCTGAGAAGGAGAGATAGACAAGATCTCCTGAGAAAATGGAAAACGTGGGGGGAGCAGAGGGAGGGTAAAAGGGGTGGGAAGGGGGGTCGGGGAGTGGGAAGGAGGACTTGAGGGAGTGGGGTGGTCAAGACGGGGAAAGGACGGGGGGGAGGGCAAGGAAAGAGATATCTTGACTGAGGGAGTCATTATGGAGCTAGTGAGAAACCTGGCACTGGGGAAATTCCCAGGAATCCACAAGGATGACCCCAGCATCATCCTTGTCTTAACCCTAAGCAATTGTGGATTGGCTGGCTTAACTGCCCTTCCCTGCAATCAGATAGGTGACTACCTTAATTGTCATAGAACCTTCATCCACCAACTGATGGAAGCAGATTTAGAGATTCACAGTAAAGCACTGAGCTAAGCTCACAGAATCCAGCTGAAGAGAGGGAGGAGCAATAATATGAGCAAAGGGTTCAAAACCATCATAGTGATACCCACTGAGATAGTTCACCTGCACTGATGGGAGTCTACTGACTCTGGACTGACAGTGGGAGAACCCACACAGGGACAGACTAGGCCCTCTGAATGTGGGTTACAGTTGTGTGGCTTAGGCAGTCTGTGGAATGGAGTGATATTTCATTTGTAGTTTAGTAAATAAAGCTTGCCTGAAGGTCAGTGCAAAGCAGCCACACTAATCAGCCTTACAGACCAAGCAGTGGTTGCACACACCTTTAGTCCCAGCAGCCACACTAGTTAGCCACAGAGGCCGCTGGTGGTGATGCATACATTGAATCCCAGCACTAGAGAGGAATATGAGGTGGCATGAGACAGAAACTTACTCTCTTTCAGCCTGAGGATTTCAAAGAGGTAAGAGCTCTCTAGGGGCTTGGCTCCTTTCACTTTTCTGATCATTAGGTTGAACCCCCAAATCTGTCCCTGGGTTTTTATTAATAGTGCTACAGTGGGGCCCCTGGCAGTGGGTCCAGGATTTATCCCTAGTGCATGAACTGACGTTTTGGAGTCCATTCTCTTTGGAGGGATACCTTGCTTGGTCTAGATATAGGGCGCAAGGGCCTTGGTCCTGCCTCAAAGTGATGTGCCAGACTTTGTTGACTCCCCATGGGAAGCCTTATCTTCTCTGAGAAGTGGATGTGTGGGAGTAGTGGGAGGAAGGGAGGGAGTGGGAACTGAGATTAGAATATAAAATGAGAAACGATTGTTTTAAAATAAATTAATAAGCAAATAAATAAAAGAAAAGGAGATTGATAAGAGCTTGATACAAATGAAAATCTTACTGTGGTGTATGATTTATCTCTTTTAAAAGACAGATCATCATTGTATTAGGGTAAGAATTATATTTTTGAAGCTAATTTCAAAGACTGTAGAGCAAAGATATTATCATAAAATAAATCTCATTGAACACTATTGCTTCATTTGATTTTATAACTAATTAAAAATATATGGAATTATATTTAATTTTCTTAAAAATTATACATCTATGTGTGTAGGCAGTGAATTTATTTATGCAGAATTTGTCTTATACTTTGAATAGTAAACGCTATTGCTAATGATTAATTGAAATGTTTCAGGCTTTTTCTTTTCTGATGTAAAACAATTTCCCTGAAAGGTTGAAAATCATTTGAATGAACCTATAAAATAGGTGGTAAAATGGTTTTTAGCACAGCTAAGGAGGTACCGTGCTGGTCTTAATGAGGTGCTCACTTATGAAAGAGTATTATCATACTTACACAAATCATTTGTTTCAGTGGCATTAGAAACAGCCATTAATGCAAAACGCACACCTCTAAGCCCCGCTGCACCATTTTGTTTTACATTATATCCAAGAGTTTTGACAGGCTAGACTACCCACATGAAATTTCATTCTCCCTTGCAGGAGACATTGATTTTGTTTGAGCACAAAGGATTGTCAAGACTTGGAAGATTTTAAACAATACTGTGGTTTGTCATTCTGTGTCACTGCCTTAAAAATGAATGTAGTCTGGATCCTCCTCCTTAGTCTTTATTTCTAATTGATAACAGAGTTTGAGCATAAACTGTCTAAAACTAACAAACAAACTAATCAGTGTTTGTAGTGTACAAAGTTTCTCTCAGTATTAATGGCAGATACGAAAGGAAACGTGAATCCTATTGTTGAGGAGATTAGGTCTGAACTGACTGCAAGTTTGAGAAGGGATCTGCTCTTTGTAGACAGGGTTGTGAGTTTTCTTTTAAGTGTATTTTATTGACAAGGACAGCTCTAATTTGGAGGGAATCTCATATGAAGCTGAAGATGTTAAATATCATCCACAATACCAGCTGTGTTCAGTTCTCAAAGTATTTTTGATGGAGACTCTGGCCTGGAATATAATAATCTGTGATCTCCAGTTTACAAAGAGAATCTGATATTTTCTTTCAGATATCTGGGATGGGACAGGCACTTCTATATGATTTGTAAGCAGTTAATGCTTGATTCTGCCCAGAATCTAGGAACAACTGGCAACCAGTCATGAAAAATATATAGCAAATTCTAGTTCTGTATCTGTAGGTATTGACAATGTTCTACCATGGGCTGTTACTCAGCCACAAGACAACACAGGTTGTTGTGTGTATGCTCCTTCTCCTCCTCTTCCTCCTCCTCCTCCTCCTCCTCCTACTACTACTACTACTCCTTCTTCTTCTGCTTCCTCTTCTTCTTCTTCATCTTGACCCTCATATTTGCTATGTTTCAGACACATGCAGTTTTTCCTCACCCTGACAATTCCATGTACAAAAGGAAAAAGAAAAACAAAACAAAAACCCTCATATTTAAGTCTTTCTCCAAAGAAAATCTGAGACACAGGATATTATATAGATGGTGCTGAGACATTAAAAATTAGAATCTATACTTTTAGTGATCATGGCTCAATATGAGAAAGGAAACATCAGGAGCTCATGGTAGGTTAGAGAAGCTTTCATTTAATAGATAAGAGACTTGAATAACTCTAAGAAATCTCACCCATAGGCTCTTACTATGTTCAACATAATAGACAAATGTTAAGTTAATGAAGATTTTTTCAGTTGATTCACTTTTAACAATTTTATTAAAGTTACAGAATACTTGTTGCCAAACCAAACCAGAAAACTTGAATAAGAAATGGAAGAACGGCCACTCACCTACCTGACATCCTCACCCACTGATCTTAAAATGATTGAAAACTTGACTAGTACGCATTTCAGAGTTTTAAAAAGTTGTAGCAGAAGTGAAATTTAATACCTTGCTTTAAAATATACACATACTTAAAATGTATGTGCGTATTCACACTTATACTTGAGTGTTCCAGTAAACAATCTCTTCACGAGGCTATTGAGACAAGTGAGCAGGGCAGAGAGAGATTTGAGAAACTCCTCAGGTGATCCAACAAGAAGTCCTGTCAGAACCACTCACTAGAACATACGGTACTGAGGACAAGAAGCACCCCTTTCTCGATCCCCTCTTTGCCCAACATTTAACCACACAAACACAAATGTCAAGACAAGAGTGAAACTGTTTAATGTATAACACATTGTTTTAGCTATGCTTTACCCCAATAAACAGGAAATGATGGCTTCATCAATGTCAATTAAAATAAACAATAGCTACTTGAACTTTCTGATGGAGGTAGCAAGAGAAGACAACAATAGAAGGATGTTGAAATTTCAGGGGAAAAAAACCCTAGTATTTCAGTATATTCAGAGCTATAAGGAATCCCAGCCATTCTTGGAAAGGTCTCCTACACGTACAGTTTTGTTGTGTATGACAGTAAGATTATTCTTACTTACTTGTTAAGTCCTGTTATAGATGCAGGAGATATTTTGATTTCTAAAAACACAAAGCAAAACAAAACAAACTTTCCTTTTAAGACATACTATAAAAACAGCAAAACATAATGGGAACAGACCATGTTTTTCAGTGGGTGCTAAGTATAATAGAAAAGGATTAGATCCTGCATAGGACTGTAGACCAAAGTTTCCCTGTGTTAGAATAACTCTACAGGGATGTCTAAGATAAGTTGAAGACTAGAAGGCACATCTTTTAGTAATTGAATCATAGCTACCCACAAAGACATACTGGTAGGTGACCAAAGGAAGCTAGGCTAAGATTTATTTGCCTCCAGTATGAATAATGGGGCACATGGTGTCTTATCACTAGCATACCCAGTGTGAGGAAAACAAAGCATGCTACTATGAGAAGATTAACTCAGCAAGTGCTGAGCTCTTAAATTTTGGCTCTCATTAAGTCTTCAGCCTCTCGAAGTCTCCCTGGTGCAATGTACTACTTAGTGAGTTAGTAATCTCCAGATCCTCAAGATAACCCAGCATAGACTGTCTTTGTTCTTCAAGATGAATAAGAGCCCACAGAGCCTTTCTTCTTGTACGATTTCCCAACGTTAATGTGTGAGCAGGTTATTCTGAAAGGCTTACTGACAGTGCCATGCTAGTGTTTCCAAGTGTAGAGTCTAGGGTCACTTTATCTAGCAACGAAAAATCATAAACAAAGACTATATTCTGCAGGTGTTAAAAGGAGAATTTGGAGAATACAATCCTATGGTAATACATAGTAGTAAATATTTCTGTGACTCTTGGATCTTGAAGATTTCAATAAGCAATATTCAGTTCACACAAATATCTGATGAATCAGGGGCTGAAAGAAATGACCAGAAAAGCCAACTGATGATACAAATTAAAAAAAAAAAAATGTGGGTTTAGTTTTCGGTCACATGAATTTTCTTCTGTTCCTCAGGTGTACCAACATTATAGAGACAGTGTTAGCTGGGAGATAACACTACTCAGCGTTTTGCCTTAGACTCTGCACTGTGTGGCACTCCACGCTACAACTTCTAAACACTGCAAGAGCTAGGGAAGTAGAGGAGGAGGGAGTGTGACAGGGAAGGCTCTAGCAGCTCCGTTGTGGTGCCACTGCTACTCACTAGGTTCACAAGCCTGGCCAGTGAAAGGAAAAGACAGTTCTGGAAATTGTTCATGGTGTTAGTTTTTATTGTGCTAGGCCAGCAATTCTCACCTATTAGTATCTACCCCTTTAGGGGTCAAATGAACCTCTCACAGGGGTCACCAATCACATATTCTGCATATCAGATATTTACATTACAATTCTTAACATTAGCAAGATAACAGTTATAAAATAGCAACAAAAGTAATCTTGTGGTTGGTCATCATAACTATATTAAAGGGTTGCAGCATTAGAAAGGCTGAAAACCACTATTTTGGACTGCAGTGTTAACAACACAATCAATAGCAAGATTTTTTTTCTTAGAGTATTTTAATTTTGTTTTTGAAATTATAATATGATAATATAATTGCAACATTTCTCTATTCCCTTTCCTCCCTTTATTAACTGCTTTATTCTCCTTCAAATTCATGACCCTTTTTTCACTAGTAGTTATTGCATGCTTGTATACATATAAATACATATTCCTAAATATTACCTGCCAGTCTGTATAATGTTATTTGCATACATGCTTTCAGGGCTGACCAATTGGTGTGCTCTTTTCTGGAGAAGGTCCCCACTCCCACTTGCAACTTTACCGGAAGCCTGTACTTCTTTGCATAGGGTTGAGTCTTCATGGTCTTTCTCCCATCCTCTTTGGTATGTCCATTGATGCTAACCATGTTCAACTTCTATTTGGGCAGTCATGTTAGTGATAGTTTATGTGTGTAGTTTCTGATGTTACTAGGACATACAATCTCTTGAAAACCTCTTGGTCCTTGGGCCCTTACCATCATTCTATTCAATCTTCTGCAATATTCTCTGAGCATCAGGTGCAGAAATGTATTGTTGATGTATCCATTAGGGGTGAGTTCCACAACGTCCATTTTGATTGGCTGTGATTTTATATAGTGGTCTGTTGCAAAGAGAAATTTTCTTGATGAGGAGTGAAGACTACACTGACCTGTAGAAAAAAGGACAAATGTTTGTAAATTGCTGTGGTGAATTATTCTGATTTAGTGAATAGCAAGCCTGAGAATTCACTCTTTGAAGTTGTTTTATGATATCTATCAAAGAATTAAAGACGGATCTTGAACACAGAAGATTTTGAGTTAGCAACTGGTATATAACTATTAATCTTTTTCTTCTACTTTATATAGATATGAATATTCATGATGCATAATATATAGGATTCATAAAGGTAGATACAATTTATTATATCATTATGAAGATTCACTATAATAGTTCTACTTCTACATTAGTAGGCATTCACATTATATTCAGTTACTATAATGTGTAACATAGTATGGGTAATGATGATTCTACACTCCCTGAAATCTAAACTATAGGTATTCTTTGAACTATGATTCATATTGCATTACAGCCCATGCTAAGGACCACCCAACCTATTGATGGTAGACCCTCTCCTTAAGTACAGTCACTTTCTGAGATATTGCACTGAATATTTAAGCATATTCATTCTCCAGAAATATATTCAAATTAGTTTACAAGAAGATTCGATGGGTTTTCTTTCACTCTGTTTCTAAGAGTAATAACCAAATAAATTCAAGATTCTGGTGAAAATAGATACATTTTTCCAAACCGATACTTACCTAAGTTCTCTAAAGCACCCTCCCCGAAACTTGAGTTTGAATATGCGACTTTTTAAGTCACGCTGGGACGTTTCAGTTAGGGTTAAATTTTGTTTTGAAAAATTAATCCTTCCCTCGTGCTAGAGTGTTCTGGATTTTATCCTCTGGACAGCTTATTATCAAGGCTTTTATTTGGCTTTTGACATTTATCTAGCATGATACACCTTCAACTGTCAGCTTACTGTGCATCAAACCAAAGGTTATATTTGCCCTTATAAATTCCCTGCTCAAACCTTTGCCTTCTTCCTCTCTGGCAGCAAACTGGAGAGGGAAACTAAAGAAAAAGGATCATATTCACATCTGCCCAGCTGCAGCATGGCTTTCAAAGGCAGTTTTTCCTGAGCAGACAGTTGTCAGGCTCCACTTGGCCTTCACTCTAGGAGACAGCGGGTGATATCCTTTCTGTATTCCTCCATGCTGGCCTATTATTGCTACAGGCTCTTGCAATGTACTGCTGAAATAAGCCAATTCACATGACAGAATTTCCTCTGCAATCTGGGATATACTAAAAACTTTGATACAACCCCATTCTTAACGCATACATGAACAACACTTCTAAAAGAAGGTGTTATAAAACAGGACTTTAGGTTGAGAGTTATTCCATGAAGGATAATTTGATATGAATGTCAATTAATTAATATTTCCACACACATATATGCATATGTGCATATGGTTCATGTGGGAAAGGGATTAGAAGAATAGCTGTGCACTCTCCAAGGTGATTCATGACAGATTCAGCCCCATGGGGAATCTTCCAGAAAATGTCTTTCTCTGTGTAGAAATGACTATGCCATTGTGTCAGTACCTTGCTGAGTTATATTGCCTTGGGGAAGAAGTTTGAGGCTTTAAGTGTAGTCATTGCTCAGTCATTGGGTGAGGGCTTCTCAAATGTGACGTGGGCTCAGAAGAGCTTTGACAGAGTTTGTTGGTTAATGACAGTCTTAGGGATGGGCAACCTTCCTTTATTGAATGTGAATCTGAGTTTTCCAATTAAAGATTGCCACACAAACCCTTTTAAAAAGGACATTTAAATAATTTTTTATTCATGTGAAACTATTTATCTACACAAATTGTGATCATAGTTATTTACATTCCAAAGTAGGATTAAGATGAAAAAGTGGCTGTTACAATGTCTGCCTACTCTGATTACATAAAAACTTCTATTTAAAGCTCCAAGAAACTCATTCATAACCAGACAAAAGTTTGCCCTGTGCACGAAATGTAAATATCAAAACATTTCCTTTTTTTTTTTTTTTTTGGAGAAGTGAGACATTGTTATACCAGGATGGTTGCGTTAAAGGACATATTTGAAATAATAGTGGTGTTTTGTACTTCTCCTCGGTGGTGGTGTCCCTGTTAGTCCCACACCAGGAATCCTCAGCATGGTCCCTGTCTACTCAAGATTCTCTAAGGGTGTGGTTAATGTGTCTAATGCAACTTTGTTTTTATGCTGATGTGTATAAGCTCATTCTAGATCATATATGTACTCCATAAATATGGATGGTAGTTTCATTGCTTGGATTTGCATGTGGCTTGCTCATCAAATGGTGCTAGGTATTTTAACAAGCACAGCTGGAGAAGAAAGCAGAGACACATTCCTTATTTAAGTGCCTGGGCTGAGTGATCGTGAAACTATTTCCAAGATATGTAAAAGCACATTTTGTGAAAATATAACAGCTTGGAGTCAATTTGAAACCAAACTTGGGCTTTAGTTGTGTGTATTACCTATTATGATATTCTGAGAGATAATTGATTTGAGCCTCTTCCAAGACAGTTTACTTCAAAATCATCAATTCTAATGTTTGTACATTTGGCATTTTATTTCCACTCAACTTATCAGTTTGGTTCTTTTTGCTGTTGAATGAACTTATAACTCTAGGAATGCATACTTTTAAACTCCATGCATAACAGTTTAATAGTTTAATTGAAATGAATTCATTGGCAGTTTCTTTTCTATCAGTGGTACACTTCATATAGTGGTACACCTTGTGTGTGTGTGTGTGTGTGTGTGTGTGTACATGTGTGTGCATGTGTGTGGGTTTATATTTGGGTGAATACACAAGACAGAATATAAATGAAGAATTACCAAATTAAAGAGTGTCAACTTTTAAAGTAGTAATTAAATTTATCAACACTTTACTACATAAAAATTAATCTGAAAAATTGGAAGAACAGAACAAATATCTGAAGGATACCTATGAATTCATCACTTAACCTTAGTGGTAGCAATGCATGAATAGGCATGAATAGTTGTGTTTTGCCTATGCCGCTGCACACTTCAGCTCCCTGTGGCTCCCTACATTATTTTGAAGCCAATCCTTGACATTACATTATCTTGTCATAAATATTTTAACATGTATATCTAACATAAAATATAAGAACCTCTAAACTTATAAACATCTCAGTTGCATCATTTTGTCTAAAAGATGTCAATGTATTTTTCTCCATTGACTAAAGTATTTGCTATACAACTGCTTCAAATAGCCTCATTGACATTTTCTCTGCTCAGTATTTTTCAAATCAGCATCTAAATTACAACTGTCAATAATACTTGTTGGGTTATTTTTCCTTAACTTTTTCACCCATTGTGTTGTTTATTACAATGTTTTAGGGGATGTTGTGGGGTTTTAGTTTGGATATTTTTATTTATTTGTTTGTTTAAGTCTGTGCTGCTATTACTACTTTTCTTCTGATTTAATACTGGAGATATTAAGTCATTGAACCTGTATATGGAGGAATGTGTTTTTCTATTTTTCCACAATTTAGTTTTTGCTAGTTTTAATCTTTTAGTATCACTTAACCATGCATTTCATAATTCTCTATATCCCTTTACCTTATTAGTTACTAGAGGCTGTTTTTGTTTTTTGTTTTTTTAAAAGTTTATTAAATTATGAAAGTTTTCATTTCCGCCCCTCCTCCCACCACCCTCCCACTCCCCCCTCCCCCTCCTCCTCCCTCTTCATCCCTAAGAGCAGTCAGGGCTTCCAACCCTGTGGGAAGTTCAAGTTCCTCCCCACTCCTTCCAGGTCCCTGAAGGTGAGTATCCGAACAGACTGGATCCCAAAAATCCAGCATATGCAGAGGAAACAAGTCCCAGTGTCATTGTCAGTGGCTTTTCAGAAAGGCTCCTAACCAGCCACATTCAGAGATCCGGCCACATTCAGAAAATCTGGTTGGATCACATGCTCGTTCAGTCCCAGTCCAGGCAAGGAGGAGCTAGGACTTTCCCCGACCCCATAGACTCCCAGGTCAGCCTGCTCTGCTGGCTCCACCCTGCTAGCGCCTCCGCCAGCCATCTAGAGGCTGTTTTTGAATTGCAGTTTGTGTGTATGAGAGTGTGTGTATATATGTGTGTGTGTGTGTGTGTGTGTGTGTGAGAGAGAGAGAGAGAGAGAGAGAGAGAGAGTGAATATGTGTGTTTGTGTGTGGATATGGGTGGGTGTGGATGTGTGAGTGAGTGAGTGTGTGACTGTGGGGGGGTTGGCTTTATTGTGGGAGGTAGAATCTTCACATCTATTGTTGTTTATTTCCATTCAAATTTAGAGAGATTAGTGATTTGTCTTTGATTCTAGGAGCCACAGACAGTCATTCTATATTTAAAAGTGGGCATGATGATATACTATTTCCATCATTTTTCTCTAGCTTAATGGTTAGACTACTTCTTGACATTTATTTATTTATTTATGGTCTTTTGGGACAAGGTTTCACTGTAGTTTTATAGCATGTCCTGAAACCACGGTACAGGGAAGAGGATTAATCGAAATGAGAAAGTATATGCAAAATCCACGTCGAAACAAATAATTCATAACCCAAATAAAAACACAAAAGAGAAACGAAAGTGGTTACCCTGTATAGCTAGGAAATGCTGTTTCGAGAAGCCATGGTTACTACAGAAGATTCCCAGTCACAGGTGTGGGGCACATATGTAGGTAGCCTTTCACTGTTTCTCGTGTTCATAAACATGTTCTCAAAACAAAAGTTTCCAGGGTCTCAGAATGAAAATTCTTTTTGCCCTGTTTCCTACCATACTCATGTCCATGTGCCAAAGGAACTGCAGAGTTAAATTAGAGTTTACACATTGTGGAGGCCCAAAATTGTGAGCCTATTATTTCCGTGATGAACACAAGTCAGTGTTGGGACTTTTCTCTACTTCCTTCAAGGTTGTTGTGCTTCTACCTCAAAACAAAGACCCCACCTAGAAGTTGAACAGAGAGTTCTGCTCTCTCAAGGTTATTGTCAACAGGTGTGGCTAATAGCCAGACTTTATGCTAGAAGAGAATAGAGAAGTACCTCTGTTCCTACCTCAAACAACAGTCTGAGGATTCAGCCAAGTTCCAGTTTCCTTTATGGAGATAACTTTGATTCCACCCAGGGAGTGGTTTGTCTACAGAATGTTTTGGTCTATGGTGTGGGGGTGACTTGGTGACTTGTTTTGTTCTAGCAGGAGAATATTTAACTATGAATGTACACTGCAACTTTCAATTGGTATGTTCATTTCCTTGAATCATGTTAATGTAGTCTTTTGTCTTACTCCTATCTTTTGGGATCAGGGTATTTTATGCAGTTGGAAATTAAACGCAGGCAAATTTTTCAGTACTCATGGGAATTTCCTCCCGACACTATCCTATATGTTCTTCTGTTTTATTACTTTCATTCGCAACTTCATATTCTTTATTATATATCTAAATTCCCACATCTTTACCCTGGCGAAAGACATTTTTGTCATGGCTGGCCCCTTACAAATGGCAGCCCAGCATGGTGTGATCAGCCAACAATACATTATATAATATCTAGACACATGGCACTATTAATAGTTCCCTTTTACTTACTATTAAAATGAGGGTTGTAATCAAAATTCAAACAGTCTTCACTGTACAAATTTTTGGATCCTTTTCTCAGAAATCATCCAAGTTACTGAGTAGAAAAGCTATTGTAGTTCCCTGTTCTCTTAGATCCCCAAAGACTTAGCTTCTCCAAGGTGGCATGTGTTGCAGATCACAGGGATGGGTTAATTGTCATAAAGATTCTGTGGCAATCTAAATCTTTGGTATGGAACACTTCCCAGAGTACTGATTTTCAGAAGCTTCCCATCAGTTGATATGCATGATTTTGGAGTAGAATCATTTTTTTTCAAACCTACTAGCAAAGTCAGAGGATTTGAACTTCTTTATTTCTACTGGGGCACACAGGCTTCTTTTGTTTGTTCAGCTAAGACCAGTTAACCTTTCCAGCATACTTCCATTTCTAAAGACCTGGAAAGGAAGCAAACACCATGCATGAGTTTCATTTTGTATCTGGTTTTCAGATCAAGATGATATCGGTTATTGATTCCCAGGAACAAGAATCTCCTTTACTGCCAGTTTTTCTACAAAAAGAAAGGGACTGAGGTAAAATGGCATTCTTCCCTTTCTATGACCCTGTCCATCCCCAAGCCTACCTTAGCCAAGAAGCAATTGAGTCTTTAAACTGTGTTTTCTATTCTTCACAGGTCTACACAAAATTCAAGGCCTGCTTTTACTACTCTACCAGCTGTGAGCTTAGTTATCTGTGTAGTATCAGTGGAGTTTGATTTTTCACTGTTCGAAATTGATTCACAGAATAGAATTACCTAGCATTAGATACCAAAAATTTCACATTCTCATCAGTAGCGTAGTAGCTGCAGCCAATAGAAAAACCTACTTTGATGACAAAAAACATAGAGTAGAGTTTTATTTCACAGAGAGAAAGGGAATACAGGCTGGTAAGACAGTTTAGTATGCCACATTTAATCAGTGAACTTTTGAGTTTAGTAGCAGAATTCTGGTTCACAGTATTCTTTCCTCCTGATGTCATGATGGCTGTTCTGTTTCATCTCAAGCATTGATCAGTTATCACTCTAAAATTGTAAGAGAAAAGCAAAATGCATATAGAGGAATTGATAAAGCAAAATATCCATGGTGTTTCTTTCTTTCAAAGATATTCTGGGAAAACTAGTCAGTCAATTTCTCCTTATATTTTGATAGTCCAACCAGGACATTTGACCTCAACAGTGTTTAAGAAGGCACCTGACCACCATAAGCATCAAAAGGATCCTATTTTTATAAAAATGAAGAGTAGAAACCTAGTAGTCAGGTTATTAGTTTTATAGACTACATAATACTTTTTTTTCAGTTTAAATTTATAGTATTTCTTTTTTGTTTGTTTTTTTTATTTTTTCTCAAAGTTTATTAAAATACAAAAGTCTCCATTTCCGCCCATCCTCCCAACCCCCTCCCACTCCCCCCACTCTCTCCTCTCCTCCCTCTCCATCCCCAAGAGCAGTCAGGGTCTCCCGCCCTGTGGATAGTTCAAGCTCCTCCCCCCTCCCTCCAGGTCCAGGAAGGTAAGCATCCAAACAGACTAGATTCCAGAAATCCAGTATATGTAGAGGAAACAAGTCCCAGTGTCATTGTCAATGGCTTTTCAGAAAGACCCCGGGCCAGCCACATTCAGAGAATCTGGCCTCATTCAGAGAATCTGGCTGGATCATGTGCTCGCTCGGTCCCAGTCAACTGGCCTTGGTGAACTCTCATTAGATCAGTCCCCTTGTATCAGTGGGTGATTGCACCCCTCGCAGTCCTGATTTCCTTTTTCATGTTCTTCCTCCTTCTGCTCCTCATTTGGACCTTGCATGGAGGGTAGGAGGGTTGTTGGAAGGGGAGAGGGTGAGAGAGAAGGGAGCAGGGGAGGAATGGGGAATGCTCGGGGGACTGGGAGGGGGGGAGGGAGGAAGGATAGATATGGGATCAGGGAAGAATATATCTCAACTAAGGGAGTCAGTTTAGGGTTTACTAGAGACTTGATTATAAATGGGATCCCAGGTCCAAGGAGAGATCCCCAGATTGTTCTCTGGACAGAGGAGAGGGTGCCTGAACTGGCCTTGGCCCATAACCATACTGATGAATATTTTGCTTACCACCATAGATCCTTCATCTGGCGATGGATGGAGATGGAGACGGAGACCCACATTGGAACACTGGACTTAACTCCCTAGGTCCAAACGAGAAGCAGAAGGAAAAAGAACGTGAGCAAGGAAGGCAAGATCAGAGGGAACCTTCATCTGTCGATGGATGGCAATACAGACGGAGACCCACACTGGAGCACCGGACGGAGTCCCCCAAGGTACATAGTATTTTTGACAGAGGTTTTTGTCCTACCCAGTTCCACTGCCATTCGGTCCCAAAGAAACATATATTAATTACAAAAACCTACATTAATTATAAACTGGTTGGCCTATTAGCTCAGGCTTCTTATTAACTCCTATAACTTATATTAGCCCATAACTCCTCTCTATGTTAACCATGTGTCTTAGTACCTTGTATCAGCGAGTCATTCTCATCTTTCTTCCTGTTTCTGGATGACAGCTGCAGACTGAGCCTTTCCTCTTCCCAGAATTCTCCTATTCTGGTCATCCAGCCTATACTTCCTGCTCGGCTACTGGCCATCAGCACTTTATTAAACCAATACAAGTGACAAATCTTTATAGGGTACAAGACCATTGTCCCACAGTATGGTACAGGATGCCTCCAGAGACCACTTCCCTTTACCCATGTCTGTAAGGAAAGTACAACCTCATTACTTATCTTTGATAGTTTTCTTTCACATGAATATGCTTTCCTCTGTTTGCTCACAGAAAATATATTTACATATAATAAAGATATATAAAAACCAGAGCAGTCTCATATTCCATTTTACACACATACCTCATACACACTTTTTTTTCTTTTCCCTAATTGTAACACACACTGGTCCTTCTCATATATTTAAGTTTTAAAGAAGTCCATATACCTCAACTTTCACTGGATGAAATCTTTATCCTCAAATTATCTATCAATGCATCTCTCTCTCTCTCTCTCTCTCTCTCACTCTCTCTCTCTCTCTCTCTCTTTCTCTCTACCTATTCACCAATATATCTCTGTGTGTTTATATAGGCTCACATATATGTGGGTCATAGGTCAACATTAGCTGTTTGTTGTCTTTCATGAGTCATCTATCTTGTTATTTGATACAAGTTCTCTCACTGTGATCTATAATTTGACAAATAAGATAGTCTAGTAAGCCCCAGAAAATTGTCTGTCACCACTCTTTCCTCTGGGATTACAACACAGCCACTATTCTGAGCACATTGAACTCATTGAACTCATTATATGAATGTTTATAAAGAAAAGATTTATTGACTGAGGTACTTCTCAATCCTCCTGAAATTACTTCTAAATGTTGCAAACTTAGCATATGTAAATGTTCTTAAATTTAAAATTACTCATATGCATATAGGGCCAAGGGATACAAAATGTTAATATTATAATTGTTTTACCATAATGTTTATGTTTCCAAAAATAATTATTCAATACCTAAGAACAAGACAGGTAAAAATGAAAATAAATAAACTTGCAAACACAAGCAGATAATAACAAATTTTGAATAAAGGAAAATAAAGGAAAATAAAAAACAAATTACTGAATTAACTATCTCTTTCAAAATCTCAAAATGTGCTCTTACAAATATACATACAGAACATAGGTGATATCAAAT
Source organism: Myodes glareolus (assembly GCF_982192425.1). NCBI lineage: Eukaryota > Metazoa > Chordata > Mammalia > Rodentia > Cricetidae > Myodes > Myodes glareolus. Next base: position 15,848,731 of record NC_142038.1, on the reverse strand, counting down.
ATCAATATTTCTTTCTTTTATTATTTTTTGTTGAGCTATATATTTTTCTCCACATCCCTTCTTTCCTCTTTCCTCCCCTTCTAACCTCTTCCATGGTACCCATGCTTCCAATTTACTCAGGAGATCTTGTGTTTTTCTACTTCCTATGTACATTAGATCCATGTATATCTCTCTTAGAGTCCTCAGTGTTGTCTAGATTCTCTGGGATTGTGAATTGCAAGCTTTGTTTGCTTTATATCTAAAAGTCACTTATGAGTGAGTACATATTATATTTGTCTTTCTTGGTCTGGGTTACCTCACTCAATATGATGCTTTTTTGATCCATACTTTTGCCTGCAAATTTCAAAATGTCATCATTTTTCCTGATGTGTAGTACTCCATTGTGTACATGTACCATATTATTGTTATCCGTTCTTCAGTCAAGGGACATTTAGGTTGTTTCCAGTTTCTGGCTATGACAAATAATGCTACTATAAACATAGTTGAGTACATGTCCTTGTAGTATGATTGAGTATCCTTTAGGTATATACCCAAAGTGATATTGCTGGATCTTGAGGTAAGTTATTTCCTAATTTCCTGAGAAAACACCATACTGAAATCCAAGGTGGCTGTAACAGTTTGCACTCCCACCAACAATAGAGGAGTGTTCCCTTTACCTAATATCCTCTCCAGCAAAAATTGACATCAGTGCTTTTGATCTTGGCCATTCTTATAGGTACAAGATGGAATCTCAGAGCTGTTTGGATTTGAACTTCTCTGATGGCTAATGGTGTTGAGCACTTCCTTAAGTGTCTTTCAACCATTTTAGATTCCTCTGTTGAGAGTTTTCTGTTTAGGTCTGTACCCCCATTTTTTTTTATTGGATTACTGGTTCTTTTGATGAACAAATTCTTGAATTCTTTGCATAATTTATAAATCAGTCGTCTGTCTGATATGGATTGGTGAACATCTTTCCTGTTCTTTGGGCTGCCATTTTGTCTTGTTGACTATGTCCTTTGCTTTACAGAAGCTTCCAGTTTCAGGAGATCCCATTTATTAATTGTTTCTCTCAGTGTCTGTGCTATTTGGGTTTTATTTAGGAAGTGGTCTCCTGTGCCAATGCATTCAACTGTACTTCCCACTTACTCTTCTATGAGGTTCAATGTGGTTGGTTTTATGTTGAGGTCTTTGATTCATTTGAACGTGAGTCTTGTGCATGGTGATAGATATGGATCTATTGCCATTCTTGTTCATGTTGGTATTTTTCTTGTTCATGTTAGTATCCAGTTATGCCAGCACAATTTACTGCTTTCTTTTTTCCATTATATAATTTTTGCTTCTTTGTCAAAAATCAATCTTGTAGGTGTGTGGATTGATATTCTGGTCTTCCATTCTGTTCCATTGGTCCTCCTGGCTGTTTTTATGCCAATCACCAGGCTGTTTTCAGTACTGTAGTAAAGTTTGAAGTCTGGGATTGTGATTCCTCCAGAAGTCCGTTTATTATACAGGACTATTTTGGCTATCCTGGGGTTTTGATTTTCCAAATGAAGTTGAGTATTTTTCTTTTGAATTCTGTGAATTTTGTTGGGATTTTGATGAACATTGCTTTGAATCTGTAGATTTCTTTTGGTAAGATTGCCATTTTTACTATGTTAATGCTACCTAACCAAGAGAATGGGCGATCTTTCCATTTTCCAGTGTCTTCTTCAATTTCGTTCTTCAGTGATTTAAAGTTCTTGTCATACAGGCCTTCTACTTGTTTGATTAGAGTTAATCCAAGATATTTTATGTTATTTGTGGCTATTGTGGATACAGATGTTTCTCTGATTTCTTTCTGAGATCATTTATCAACTGTGTAAAGGAGGGCTATTGATTTTTTTTTAATTAATCTGGTATACTGCTACATTACTGAAGGTGTTTATGAGTTGTAGAAGTTTCTTCGTAAAATTTTTTGGGGTCACTTATGTAAACTATCATTTCATCAGCAATAGTGATAATTTGACGTCTTCTGTTCCGGTTTTTATCCCCTTGATCTCCTTTTGTTGTCTTATTGTTCTAGCTATAACTTCAATTGCTATATTGAACAGTTATGGAGAGAGTGAACAACTTTGCTTTGTTCCTGATTTCAATGAGATCGCTTTGAGTTTCTCTCCATTAACTTTGATGTTGGGTGTTGGCTTGCTATATATTACCTTTATTATGTTTATGTATTTTTCTTGTATCTTTGTTTTCTCTAAGACTTTTTATCATGAAAGGATGTTGTATTTTGTCAAAGGATTTTTCAGCAACTAATGAGATGATCATGTGGATTTATTTTTTTCAATTTGTTTATATGGTGGATTACATTGACAGATTTTGTGTTTTGAGCCATCCTTGTATCTCTGGGATGAAGCCTACTTGATCATGGTGGATGATTTTTCTGATGTGTTCTTGGATTTTGTTTGCCAGCATTTTATTAAGTATTTTTGCATTGATTTTCATGAATTATATTGGTCTGTAAGCCTCTTTTTAGTAGTGTTTTTGTGTGGTTTGGGTATCAGGTGAATTGTCTCCTCATAAATAGTTTGGCAATGTTCCTACTGCTTCTATTGTGTGGAACAATTTGGGCAGTATTGGGATTAATTCTTAGAAAGTCTTGTAGAATTTTGCACTGAAAACATCTGGCCCAGAGGTTTTTTTTCCCCCCTTGGGAGACTTTTGATGACTGTCTCTATTACTTTAGTAGTTAGAGGTCTATTTAATTTGCTTATCTGGCCTTTATTTAATTTTTATAAGTGATATTTATCTGGAAAATTGTCCATTTTCTTTAGGTTGTCCAATTTTGTGGAGTACAGGTTTTAAAAATATCACCTAATGATTTTCTGGATTTTTTTTCCATGTCTGTTGTTATGTACCCCATTTTGTTTCTGATTTCATTAATTTGGATATTCTCTCTCTGCCTTTTGCTTAGTTTGGATAAAGGTTTGTCTATTTTGTTGATTTTCTCGACAAACTAACTCCTCATCTCATTGATTCTTTGTATTGTTTTCTTTGTTTCTATTTTGTTGACTTCAGTGTTCAATTTGATTATTTCCTGCCATCTAGTCCTCCTGGGTGTGTTTGCTTCTTTTTCTTCTAGAGTTTTCAGGTCCTCTGTTAACTCACTAGTGTGGGATTTTTATAGCTACTTATGTAGGCATTTAGTGATATAAACTTTCTTCTTAACACTGTTTTAATTGTGTCCCATAAATTTTGGTAGGTTGTATGGTCATTTTCATTGAATTTTAGAACTTCTTTAATTTCTTCCTCTATTTCTTCCTTGATCCCTGATGATTCAGGTAGGTATTGTTTAATTTCCACGTGTTTGTGGGCGTTCTGAAATTAGTGTTACTGTTGAATTCTAATATTAAGCCACGGTGATCCAATAAAATGCATGGGGTTATTCTAACTTTTTTGTAACTGTTGAGGTTTGCCTTGTTACCGAGTATGTGGTCAACTTTTGAGAAGATTTCATGAGATGCTGAGAAGAAGCTATATTCTTTTATGCTTGGATGGAATGTTCTATAGATGTCTGTTAAGGCCATTTGTGTCATAACATCTGTTAGTTTCCTTAATTCTCTGTTAATTTTCTGTCTGACAAACCTGATCAGTGGTAAGTGGGATGTTGAAGTCTCCTACTATTAATGTATGGGGATTAATATGTGATATAAGCTTTAGTAGTGTTTCTTTCACATATGAGGGTGCTCTTGTATTTGGGGCATAGATGTTCAGTATTGAGAATTCCTCTTCATGGATTATTCCTGTGACTAATATGAATGTCCTTTTTTGTGTCTTTTGATTGGTTATAGTTTGAAGTCTATTTTATTAGATATTAGGATAGTTACACAAGCTTGTTTCTTAGGTCCATTTGATTGGAAATTGTTTTCAACCCTTAACTCTGAGTTGATGTCTGTTTTTGATGTTGAGGCGTGTTTCTTGTATGCAGCAGACAGCAGAAGGATGGATTCTGGGTTTTTGTTTGTTTGTTTTGTTTTTATTTTTAGGTTTGGTTTTGTTTTTGGACTTTTTTTTATCTTTTTTGGTTTTTTGAGGCAGGGTTTCTCTGTAGTTCTAGAGCCTGTCCTGAAACTAGCTCTTGTAGACCAGGCTAGTCTCAAACAGTCTCAAAGCAAGATCTGCCTGACTCTGCCTCTGAGTGTTGGGATTAAAGGTGTGCGCCACCACCACCCAACTTAGCCTGTGTCTTTTTATAGGTAAGTTCAGTTCATTTATATTAAGGGATATGAATGACCAGTGATTGCTCATTCCTGTTATTTTAATTTTCATTGTTGGTGATGTTATTGTTTGTGTTTTTCCCTTCCTTGGGATTTGCTGCTGTGAGATCATCTAATGTCTGTGCTTTTGTAGGTATAGCTAACTTTTTTGGGTTGGAGTTTTCCTTCTAGTACTTTGTGTAGGGCTGGGTTTGTGACTAGGTATTGGGTAAATCTGGTTCTCTCATGGAATACCTTGTTTAGTCTGCCTATGGTGATTGAAAGTTTTGGTAGACATAGTAGTCTCAACTGGCATCCATGGTCTCTCAATGTCTTAAAAATGTTTGACCAGGACCTTCTGGCATTCATTGTTTCCATTGAGAAATCAGGTGTAATTCTGAGAGGTCTGCTTTTATATGTTACTTGGCCTTTACCCTTTGCATCTCTTAATATTCTTTCTTTATTGTGTATGTTTAGTGTTTTGATTATTATGTAATGAGGGGACTTTTTTGGATCCAGTTTATTTGGTGTTCTGTAAGCTTCTTGTATCTTCATATGCCTATTTTTCTTTATGTTGAGAAAGTTTTCTTCTATGATTTCGTGAATATATTTTCTGTGCCTTTGAGCAAGACTTCTTCTTCTATCTCTATTATTCTTAGGTGTGGTCTTTTCATGTTTCCCCATATCTTTTATGGGACAACATGAAAGCTTTAGTTATATTTAATTAGCTTTAGTTAGATTTAATGTTATTTTTTGACAAATGAGTTTATTTCTTCTATTGTATCTTCAGTGCTTGAGATTCTCTCTTTCATCTTTTGTATTCTGCTGTTTATGCTTGCATTTGTGGTTCCTAATCATTTCCTTATAATTTCTGTTTCTATAATTCTTTCAGTTTGTGTTTTCTTTATTGTTTCTATTTTGGTTTTCAAGTCTTTAATTGTTTCTTTCACCTGTTTGACTATTTTTTCTTGGTTTTCTTTAAGGGAGTTGTTGATTTCTTACAATTTTTTGTTTGTCTTTTTTTCAATTTCTTTGATGGAATTTTTCATTTCCTCTTTAAGGGCCTCAAGCATTCTCCTAAAATTATTTTAAGGTCATTTTTTTTTCTTCTTCATGTATATTTGGTTGTTCAAAGTCTTGCTGTTGTAGGGCTACTAGTTTGGGTTGGTGTCATGTTGCTGTTTGTGGTATTGAGTGTGTTCTTACCTTGCCTACTCGTCTTTTCCTCTGATTGGTGTAGTTGTGGCATATCTCTGGTGATCAATCTTCTAGGTGCCTGTGGATCTAAGGCTCAGATGTTTGCTCCTCTTGGTACAATCTGGGCCAGGGTTCCAATCACCCTGGATGTCATTCTGTATTCCCAGCAGTTGCTCAGTGCTCCTGCAGGTCATTCTGCAATCCCAAGTGTCTTTTGGGCCTGTTCCCACAGAGGTCACTAGCTCAGGTCTGCTCCAGCAAAGGTTGCTGCTGTCTTTGGGCCTGCTCTGGCAAAGGCCGCTGGCTTAGGTCTGTTCCCACAGATGTCTCTGCTTGGGTCTGTTCCCTTGGAGGTCCCTGGTTTGGGCCTGTTCCCTCAGTGGTCACTCCCTTGTCAAGTATCAACATTTCTTAGTGTCTCATAATGTCAGAGTAATTCCATATGAGGCAGATATAATAGAATATGGTTATAATCCAGGTTCTTAGAAGAGAAATATAGGAAGATTATGATTTCAAGGCTAAGCTTGGCTATACAGTAAGGCTTGTTCTCAAAAATAGAAAATCAGTTTAAATATTCTGCATTGATACACTGTTTTTTTCCTTAATGAAGTACTACAGAGTGCTAAATATTTTTTTAAAGTTTATATTTTAATGATTTGTTTCCCTTTTACAAATCTCTGGGCATTCTGCCTTTGATCTTTATAATCTGTATTAAAGTTGTGTTCCATATGTACAAGTTAGAGAACAAATGTTGAAAGAGGCAAGAGACGTGTTCAGTAACATTTAGAAGTGAAAGAAATTTGATTGCTCGTGGTCTTTTCTCCCGTATCACCCATCCTTGAACCAGTGGTAAACAATGTGTGTTTGAGGTCAGACATGAAAGGACTTACATGTGATTTGAGAAAATGGTGTTTTGGTTTGTTTGCTTCCTTGTTCCAAGTTAGAAATATTGGAGAAAATGTATTTTCAGGTTTAATGATGTGGTTAAAGCCTCTAAGCAGTACATTTGCAACCAGAATGAGGTTTCTATTCTGTACTTGATAACTTGCAGAAGAGGTGAAATTCATCATGCCATGTACTCAGACATAAATCAAGGAGACAAAACTACTTATTTGTGGTTGATATATGGAACTTAGATCACATTTTCTTTGTGACCCTCATGGCTGATCATCTTCTTCCTGAATAAAATATCCCATGGTCAGGTAAACTTAATTCTGTTACCTAAAGTTTCAAATTAATTATTCTTAGGCTTTTATCGAACAAGGTCTTTCATCACATCATTTCCCTCAATGAGATTTTTGTAAGATTCCTCAACTCATGAATATGAACCCTTAACTGCTCTTGCTGGTAAGAAATTGTACAAAAACCAAATTGTACAGAACCTTAAGTTTGATTTTCATCATATATGCCCATGAAAAAGATAAAGAAATACATAGACACCAATTATATGGAAGTACATCAGCACCGTGTCATGATGCAAAATGAAGAAAGAAGGTTCCCTTTTGACAGCTGGCAGAACATCAAAGATACACTTCTGTGAATCCTTTATGTGTCTGAGAAGCTAAAAGAAAGAAAGGAAAAGGAAATGTGGAGAGAAAAGAGTCAGTAAAGGAGTAACGAAATCTAAAGGAAATAGCAGGTAGGAGCAGAGATTTCAATGAGGTCTGTGTCTAAACTAGAAAGAAAAATACAAGTTGTAGTGGCATTTCATCTGCATTTTAATAAATAAACCTTGACTGAAGATCAGAAAAGTAAAATAGTCCCACTGGCCAGCCTAACAGACCAGACAGTGGTGACATACACCTTTTATCTTAGCAGCCACAATGACACACACCTTTAATCCCAGTAGTCACACCTCCTTACCTTAGAAACCAAGCAGTAGTGGTATATGCCCTTAATCCCAGAACTAGGGAGGATTACAAGATGGGAGGAAACAGCTCTCAGTCACAGTCTTATTCTGAGGTTTCCTGGAGGCAGGATCGCCATTTCAGACTGAAGTCGAGGTAAGAGTCAGTGGCTGGCTGCTTTTCTTCTCTGTCTCTGAGATTTCATTAATCATTCTTCAGGAACTCCTACACATTTTTCTCAGTGGGGACTGGTATCTTAGATTCCTAACTCTTCTCAAGAGTGCTGGGACTTATTTAGTTGTAATAAAGTCCAACATTTCCTCCAAAGGATGATTTGAGGCTATTCATTAACTATCCTTAAAGCACTCAATAGCTCTGTTGAGAGGACTTGGAAAAGTCTGAAAGATCCTTGAAGATTATGACCCAGGACTGGCTGTGACCTTTTCTCTAGTTTTCAGACATATGACTATTTGATCTAAAATCAAAGCTCCATAGTAATACTAAGTGAAAAAATTTATCAATATGATTTTCCAAATTAAAAGAACATGTGAATGAGGCAATTATACGCCAGACATAGCACATGGCCATCACTGCTGGGGTCATGATGTGTTCAAGTAAGAAGAAGTAACAGAACCACAGACAGAACACTGTTTGTGTTCTTCTGAAAGAACCATGTGAGGAGATCAGAACAGCTGTCCAACTGAAGAATTAATGGATGTCCTTGGCTAGAACAAGTCTTGTCCAATTTTGCCTTTTTATTCTTAGGTTTTTCAAATTTGCAATGCCTGGGTAATTGTGATGCTAGCCTTAAAGAGATGTACCTGGGCTATTGCTACTGTGCAAAGTTTTAGGTTTGTGTTCTATATCCTTGTATCTTCCTGTCCTAATGCTCTGTGCAAGGGATTTCTTCTTATGACTCTGAGTGTCGTTCCAAATCTCAGCTTACTACATGACTGAGGAAAGTGGGCATTTTCCATTAGCCAGCACACTACTCACACTCTGGGAATTCACTTTGCACACATTATTTTCAGTATATTATTCCAGTCTAATTTCTTAACAGTTCACTGGCTTACTCAAGCTATAAAAGAAGTCCAGTCTTTTAGTATTTTGAGAAATTGTACCTGTCTGTGGAAAATATGAGATAGGATTTGAGAGTTAATGCTGTTTTTCAAGTAAAGCACCCACTGGCTTTTGTTTGTTTGTTTGTTTACTTGATTGCTTGTTTAATCACTCTGAGAACTGAGAAGAGCCTATCCTCCTGCACCCTCCTGGCTTCATCCTCTAGGATTTCTGCCGCTCACATGGACTTTCTTTGTTCCCCTCTTCCCTTGTGCTTGTTCTGTGATCTAGCCTCGGCTTTTCAGATTCCTTTTTTATTTTTAATTCTATGACAGATTACTTATGTATTGGGTACATATGTGGAAGTCAGAGGACACCCTTTAGGAGTCTTCTCCTTACCCCACATGGGTCGTGGGGGAACAGACTCAAGTGGGCAGGCTTGAGGGTAAATGTCTCTATCTACCAATCACACCAGCTCTGTTTCCTAGTTTTAGTATGTTTTTATTGGTCACCATAACTTCTTTTAGTTTGAGTGAGACTTTCTATTTAATTTCCTTATGAATAAATAAAATGGAAACAAAATCCACTGATAGAATTTTTAGTGCTGTTCTGAGAGCGAGCCAACATAAGCGTATTTGCTCAAATCCTCTTTCCTCTTTGCCTGTGCTGTGGTCGGACTTTTCCCAGTGTTTGTGCAATTCTGAATTGCAGACTGCTTTCCCCTTTAACACTTTATAGCTCCTGCTCCACTAGATTCTGAATAAAAGAGCTTCTAATGAAAACCTTTAATAATTCTGGTTAGTTTTTTATTTGTTTACTTATTTCTAAGTAAATGCATGATGATGCTAAGTGTGTGAAAATAAGTATTTCAAGATCCACACAGATAGCAAATGGGTTACTACAGTGATGCTCTTCAGTTATCTGTTTAGCTTGTGTGATGAGAGCCGTTAAAATAGTATTTAGCATGAACTTCCAATATAGTACACTCTCATTGCTTCTATTCAGGATGTGGATTCGAGTCTAAGGATTGTTGCCCATCCAACCTGTCTGCTCCTTTGAATCTTCCAACGTTTGTCTCCATTCCCTTCCCTTGTTAGACACACTTTGTTAAAATAGTGGAATCTTCTGTTCTATTTTTGAGAAAAAGTACATTCCTCCCATCCAAACCCTTCAATATCCTCCCCAAATACATGGCCTTTCTTTTCATTAATTGTTATTATATGCATATATGTATATACATGTACACTCTTAAATATAACCTGCTCAGTTTACTTATGTTACTTGAATATAAATTTTCAGAGCTGCTGTTTGGTGTTAAATAACCAATCTGTTTGCACTTTCCTGAGGAAGACTGTTTCTCCCACCTCAGCATTCTTTACTTGCCTGCCATTCTTCATGAGGTTCAGGCCTCATGGACTTTTCGGTGTCCCCTTTGAAATGTCCATTGGTGCCATATTGTTCATCTCATATTGGTGAGCTTTATTGGCATAGCTTCCAGCATTACTAGGAGAAGCAATCTCATAGCAAACTCCCAGATATTCTAGCCCTCACAGTCTTTTCTCTTTTCTTACAGTGTTTCCTAGAAGTATAGCTTTCACCGCTCATTAAGAAAATTTATTTTTGCAACAGAGAGAGATTGCTGCAGAAAACTAAAACCAATCAAAATGCAGACATTTGCAGCCCTGTCCCTTTGGATATTCCTTTGTTAGTCATCTGGATAATTAGATTTGTTCCTCTTTTGTTTGGTGTCTAGTTTTATTGTTTGTTTTTCTGTTTATCCAAGTTTAGGGCTTTTCCTTATGTTCACTTTCACTGACTTTGAATGTGTCATGGGTCTGTGGTCTCACACTTTTTTTTCTAAATTTCTTGGAGTGATAATTTTTCTTGTATCCAGATTATAAAATGTTGCCATCTCTTCCACTCTTTTGGCAGTTTCTGCTCCTTCTAAAACTCCGGTTATATGCATGCTAGATCATTTGAAATTGCCCTTCTGAGGTTAACATCCAGATATTCCTCTATGATGTTTTTTTCTTGCTTTTCTTTTTTTCCTCTTTCAATTTATATTTTAGATAAATTGCTTTGATGAATCCTCTTGTCTCTGATAGAAGGTTTTATCACCTATTCAGTTTTCTGATAAGCGCTACCACAGGACTTATTTATACTGGCATGGAGCTATTTCATTCTAGCAATCCTATTGTGCTTTTTTCTTTTATTTAGTCTCCATGTCTTTCCTGACACTCTTTTGTACATCCACATCATTCTTCTTTCTCACCAGATTCTTTCATGCATCAATTATAATGATTTTCAAACCATTATCCAACATCAAAAGTATCTCTTAGTCTATGTATTGTCAGGATTCCCATGATTTTGGTTGAATGTTTTACAAATTGTGCAGAAGACCAAATATTGAAGTAAATGTTATTTTTTCTGAAACTAGTGTGTCTCGTTTCCTAGATAGCCATGATGAATTCCACGAATCAGATAGGTAGTTTGAATTCTTTCTTCAGTTCATAACAACTTTCAAATTCATTTACAGTATGCCTGTGCTAGATGAACTCTTTAGAATGGTAGAATGTTGTACCCAGTGTTTGTATGTTGTTACCTTCCGCTTGCAGAAATTCCTGAAAGCACATACTACTAAAGGGCATTTGCCCTTCCCTTAGTTTTAAAATTTTCTTACAGCTATTTAACTCTATGCTTTTCTTGAGCACAGGGTGTGGCTTTTATGGCCAACTAAAATTTTACTCAGCACTGTGGAAGCTTCATGTCATTATGAACAATAGCAAACCTCTGGTATCTTTTTCACTAGAAAGTGTTTCCCACTCTTTTTCTCTGTGAATACTAGACTTGACCTCAACAACAACAACAAAAATATTCTTTCTCCTAAAGTCAGAAATATTTTTCTCTATCCTTCATTCAGAAACTATTAATTTGTGCTGGAGTCCAGAGGGTGGAGGGTCTGATATTGCACTCCCTTTGGCAATGACATATTTGTAAAAGGAGCTAAGGATAGGGAGACAGGAGACATTTTGTGTCTGCCTCCCCCATCGCCCAGCCAACACTGCTTCTTGTGCCACAGACAGAGGTAATCTCCTTTGTTCTCCATACCTAGTAGAAGTCCCAGATAGGAGCTTAGAGAAAAAGGGAACACTTTACTTGTATCTGGGGCTCACAGTGATTCAAATCTAACCAAGATTCAGCACTTAAAGTTCAACTAAATTAGTTAATTTCTTCCCAAATTACTTGGCTTGGAATAACTCTTCTGGGGCTGGAGAAATGGCCCAGCAATTAAGAGCACATACTGATCTTGCAGGGGGCCCAAGTACAGTTCCTAGGGTGGCTCATATCCCCCTGTAACTCAAGCTGCAAGAGATCTGAAACCTGCTTCTGGCCTCCATAAGCATCTGGACTAGAGTATACATACTACCCCCTTCACAGATACACACATATTTACACAATTAAAAGTAACTCTGTTTAAAAGAATACTTTCTTCTTTTCCTCCACACTAAAGGGAAGCAGCTCTTTTAACCCTGTATGTCCTGATGAGGATTGTTACTCTGAAACTTTTAGTTGACAAACTCAACAGTAGACTAAACTGAACTAAAGTTAGTGTTCTGTAGTTTACCTAGGAGTTTCCAAATCATTGTTAATATGAGAGCATTGTTTCCTTGTTTTACTATTTATTTCCATCATCTTGAACAGATATGGAAAATTTTAAGTTCTGTAATTAATCCAAATAGTTTTGTCAGATTTAAAGGCAAAATGGATGTCAATGTTCTAGACAAGTTGGCATCAGGCATTTTAGATTGGTGAAATTCTTTAACTTGTCAACCTGGCTATAAAAGTTGGGATGTCAGTAAGAATTTTTAAACTCAAATGTAGAAAAAGTAATGAAATAGAAAACTCTTAGTAGTTACTACACTTCTCATCCGACAACTTGCACTGCTGGTTAGTGATGCCTGTCAAACTTTTCCGGTGTCTGAAAGCACCATCTGAATCACAGCAGAGGGGACTAACCACCCATTTTTTTCCCCATTCTTTTCTTTTGATTTATTTAAATGGGATTTTTTCATTTATTTTACATACCAACTAGTTTCCCCTCCCTCTTATACTCCTGTCCCATTCCCTTTCCCAGCTACCCCTTTCTCATCCATTCAACCTGCATCTCCATTCAGAAAAGGACAGGCTTCCCATGTACTTGTGCAAAGTATGGCACAACAAGTTGAAGCAGTATCAAGCTCCTCCCCTTATGTCAAAACAGGGCCAGATAATCCAGCATGGGCAACAGGTTATCCAAAGGCAGCTAAGCACCAGGGAGAAGTCCTGTTTTCACTGTTAGAGGCCTTCCTAAGAGACCAAGTTACATGATTGTCACACATACAGAGGGCCTAGGTAGCTCCCATTCAGGCTCTCTGAATGTTGGTCCAGTGTTCATGAGCTCCCGTGAGTTCCTGGTGCCAGGAAAATCCCCAAAACCCCATAAGGATGAACCCAACTAAGGCTCTTCACAGTGGTTTAGCAGGTGCCTAAGCTGGTAAGCAGACTGATAACTTCCCTAATTGCTATCAGAGATACTCTATCCAGTAACTGATAGAAGCAGGGTGTGGGAGGTCCTTCTGTTTTCTATGTTGCTTTTATTGGTTAACGAATAAAGAAACTACATTGGCTTGTGTTAGGGCAAAAGAGTACAGCTGGGTGGGGAAAACTAAACTGAATGGTGGGAGAAAGTAGGCAGAGTTGCAGAGAAGCCATGAAGCTGCCGTTGGGGACAGATGTGCTGAATGAACCTTGTCAGTAAGTCACAGCCACAAGGAAATACACAGATTGATAGAAATAGGTTAAATTAGGAATGTAGGAGCTAGGTAACAATATGCTTAAGTGGCTGGCCAAGCAGTTATTTAATTAATACAACTTCTGTGTGGTTATTTTTGGGCTGAGCAGCCAGGAACAAACAAGCTGCTTCCGTACAACAAAAGCAGAGTCAGAAATTCACAGGCAAGCACCGTGCTGAGTTTCAAGAGTCTGGTGGAAGAAAGGGAGAAGGATTGTACCAGCCAAGGAGGTCATGATGGGGGAATCCACAGAGATAACCACCCATTCTCAAGGGGACACAGATTCGCTCTTGTATCACGGCTTCAAATGGAACCACATTTTTATTTGCAATGCTTTTGCTCCACTCTGTGTTGTGCTGCATTTCCTGTGCACCCCAAATTTTTTTTTAAACAAAATGTACAAGCTCACAAAACAAGCAACAGCTCGTTGACAAGAATATAGTATCTGGTTGTGACGGGTTACTTACCACTTTTTATCCCGTTCTTTCACTTTATAGATACACAAACAAAATGGAGGTTAATGTTGTCAATAGCAGAGGCAATGATAGAGTTCAGGTTCTATGATTCTTGTGCCATCAGTTTACAAAGTCATTGTCCTGCAAGATATATGTAGGTGGTACTGACCTGTCTTTTGAAAGTTGACTCAAAGTCAGTCAATAGTGTCCTCTAAAACTGCTCTAAGATATACAGAGATAAAATTATATCTGCTATTCCTTGGATGGGCAAGTGTGGGATAAGCAGAGGGAATACACCATCACTAATTTCCTTTGTCTCTCCAAGTGAGTCTAGAGAATTTGTCACTTTAATGCTTGTCTAAAAACTCATTAAGCCAGATAAATATTGCCTTATGATGACAGATTTTTGATGGTCATTTATACAGCATATATTTGCATAGATGCATGCAAGATGTCTTAAACATTACCCAATGCATTTGAGGATTCTATTCCACCTAAGTTCAATAGAGAAGTCAAAGTATCTATCTTCATGGTCTTATAAAGGAAAGTGAGAGCAATGTAATGTAATATATAAATATCTGTTCAGGGCATACCAGTAACATCACACAGAGCCATCACACAGGCACAATTAATCCTTTTAGATGAGATTATTTTTGTTAATTACACACTGATTTATTTAACTATTTTAAAATTCGGAGAATACATGTATATGTATAAATTATATATAAATTTGGCATGTGTTTGTGTGTGTGTGTGTGTGGCACAAAGGTTAAATTTATCTTGTTATTTTTGGAAGAGTATAATGATATTCACTGGACAGGATAACTGAGGGCAGCAGAAGATGCTTTAATCTCCTTTGTAGTTAAATCACACACTTACAAAAATAATTTTTATCCAAGATGCATAACCATAGATTATCTCATACTACTGTCAGATGTGGGCTAACAAAATCCAAAAAAAAAAAAAATGTAACAAAATCACCTCGACTCTTTTTACCAAGTATACTATCACAAATTATTGGAAATTTTTGCAATTGTAGCTTAAAATTGACCATTCAGCTAGCGACTAACAGAGCCCATCACACTGTTAATTCTCAGATAATTACAAAAATTCTAAATTGCCATTCATATGATTGAATCAGATATAAGAAGGCAACAGGGTATCCCAGATCACTAAAAAAGGACATTTAACGAAAGAAAGATGTTTACAGTGTGCACGAGTGTTAACAAATGTTTACCTCTTTTTTATGCTTGTTGAACTTTTTTCCCCAAAATGCCAATCTCAAGGCTAAGTGTATTCCCATTTCTTGACATTACTTAATTTTTTATTTTCCCTTGAAAATGTTCCATCTGTGCTTTCCCTTCTTGCTGTGAGTCTCCAAACAGTTTATCTGTCCTTATCCTTTAAAAAGGCTACCAATGTTGAATCAATACCTACTGCTTAAGTTGTTCAGACATTGGATAATTTTTTTAAAAAAACTGAATCAAATGTTCCAAGAGCACATTTCTGAAAAGTTTTACACAGCTGGAAAGATTATGAAGTTCTAAATTTTATGCCCGAAGTACAGATTCATGCATTATTAGTACAAGAATTACAAATCAACAAGTTCTTGCTGAAATCCACTACTTCCACACATTAAGGATATGAAAATCAGAACTGAAAAGATTCTCTTTCATTGTTTATCACTGATTACATAGTATATCATCACCTTCCATCCAGAAAAGAGGACAAACTCTGTGTTCTGTGTATTTTAAACAATAGAAATATGGCATATGAACTTGCTTTCACTATTGGCAAAAGAAACTATGCAGTCAAATGGGGAGGTGGACAGTTAACTAAAAAATTAATCATGACAATGTGTTGCTAGTGCCCAAAGGCTGAAGTAATTTAAAAGAATATTTGATGTTTTCAGATCCAAAGACCTCTCAGACAATGTAGAAGCACTGTGACTCTCCACAGAAAAGTGAGGTAGAAGACAAACACAAACTTTCCCTACCCTTCCTAACAATTCTCATTATGCCTTGCCTGGTATGGAGCTACATAGCAGATACTAGGCAAGAGTGCCTTTTTATTGGAGAACACAGAAGAGGTTGAAAGAAGACTGGACATAATCATGGACTAATTCTCCTGATTATTGACAGAGACAACACTGGAGAAAACGGTGACTGAGACTCTACTCTACAGAACTTATATTGTTCTATTTTTGGTCACAATTATTTCTATTCTCCCTATTATTCTACCCAGATAATTCCAGTAAATTTGGGCTCCTGGTGATTTGATCTCCTCTCTGTAACTGGTTCTCTGGTGGTCCTACTTACAGGAGTGAGCTGTTCTAAGATGTTCTCATTCTATTAACCACAACAATAAGTAATCTCAGACATTCAGTCTTTTTAAGTTCATCATCTGTTTCTGGCATAAGAAGTCATCTGAAGGTAGTGTCAGACTAAGGACCTTCCATCTACTCACACTGCTCTTCATTGACAAAACTGGCTACATAAAATGTTTGTTCCCAGTAAGTTTGCCACCAGCCTGCAAAGACTAAGCTAATAAAGTCTTAACTCTGTTGTTAAGTCACCGTACTACTTAGCAGCTAATAACTTGATATCTCATAATTAACTAACAAATAGTTCATGGGCATTATTCACAGATCTTGAAGAATTTGTGAGCAGGTGATTAAAATGACTCTAATTTATACAACTCACATATGTTCTGTATCTTTTGGAGTTAAACTGATGATACACTTGGCTTTCAGTCCTTACTTTGTATGTGTTTGCTATGTCTAACAGCTACTGTTGAAAATCCACTGCCCCCATCTACTACAATGAAATAAGCTTGGCCTTTCAATTCATCTTCCTGTCTACATGTTTCCATTGTACCTTGGACTTTTCAGATGATGTACAGTTGCTAACTCTTGTCCTAGCCTGTCTTTTCTCTTCTCCTAGCCTATAACACCCATTAAATCTAGGAAATATATCACCATACTGTAACCCTTCTGTGTATCTCTGACTTGGACAATTGAGTATAATAATTTTCTATCAGATCCAGATTATAATATTTACATATAATAGATAACCAGCATAAGCTTAGTAGATGAATTAATAATAAAAGCCATAAATTCCAAAACTAAGAAAGATTGGAATAACTAGACAATATTATCCTTCCTAAAAGTGTGAGTATAATGCATCTCCTAAATCTAAAGTTCAGAAAATATTGAGGAGTGGGGAATGGCATATTGAAAGAGCCATTGCTATGAGGTAATGTTTTATATATATGGCAGGAAACTTAAATCCAGGAATCAACAATATTGTTGCCTAAGCACGATGTGAAAAATGGCATCAGTTGGCATGCTTGTGCGAATATAGGAATTCTCACAAGGTTTCATCTCTAGAAGAAGAGAGGCACACAATTAATGGCTGAACAAAGAGAGTGAGCCTTCTCCAGGGAGGAGTCCCCTGATAGCTTGTCCAATAATTTAAATATATACGAGCAACAAAAAATAGAACCAAAAGCCTGTATAGCAATAATAATTAAAAAATGAGAGGCCATGAAAAACATTAGTATATGAGTAAACTGAATTTCAAGTAATTTATGGAAAGAAAAATCATAATCTTCTGATGTCTAACGTCTTATACTGCAGAAATCTAACTTCAGCTTATAATTTTACATCTTTCCCAATAAAAATTCTAAGAAGAAAAACGAAAACAAGAAAATGAGCTAATTTGCTTTTTGTTCCTCAGATGTATTTAGTGATCATTCTGAGTAGAATATAAAGGGAAACAAAAACACTCAAATTTCAAGAAAGGAGAATAACATTAATTGGTCTAAGAAGCTTAAATCAAGTGATTAGTGGCTAGCCACGTGCCGATTTCCCTGTCTTAAAACAAATGGATAATAAAAGAGATTTTCAAGTCCATGGTTGTAGGCGGAACCAACATTCTCCTTAGGTAAAGTGTGCTGCTTCTACTAGAAGTAATTTGCCTACTCTTTCTTAGAATTGACAGTTTATTAAATTGGTATTTATCTGTAAGCCCTACTGCATTTCCAATTGGCAAAACTTAAAATTTCATGAGAATGAAAGGTTAACAGTTTCCAAAGAAGAGGATATGGTAGAGAGGAGAGTAAGGACCAGAATTGCAGGAGGGAGAAGATGCAGAAGTGGAAATCATAACAAGGGTTCAAGTAAGTACTGCTTCCTTCAAGGTGATGCCCCAGATTCATTTGCTTTTTAGCTGAACTGGCTCAAGTGATTGTCTTTATAGCATATAAATGAAAAAGCTATTTCATCATCTCATCTTGAAATATAGAATACAGTAAGAAATCTTGAAATAGTGTCACAGAAACCTCTGGCTCTAGTATCTCCATGACGAGAACCCAGATGTTTCAGAAGTTCTTTGTAGGGAAGTCTTGAGCCATGTGAAATACAACCACACAAAACACCGAAGGCATGACCCTCCCCCATCCTCTACCACCACCTATCTTCCCTTGACCCCACCCTTCTCCTCACTGTCACTCTTGCTCTCTCTGGAGCTCTGCCTCTGAATGTCCTCTTTGTCCTCCAACAGAAGGCATTATTTATTTGTATAACCGTGCCCCTCCCCATATTTCTCTCCCTCCATTGTGTATGCATTCAGATGTAAACAGACCTGGGTGCGCATTCATGCACTCTTCTTCATTTCAAGTCCTGTGCTTCTGCTTTCTCTCTTCACACACTAATGCCATTGTCCTTCTGGGAAATCATCAGAGTTGTTCTTGTTTACCCTGGAAACTCATTATTACTACTTCAGTTTCTATGTTTCCTTATGAGCTTTTTCACAGATCCCAGTCAGCCGAGCACAAGCCACACTTCACATTATCTGCCATGTTGGATGTTCATTTTGAAGGAAGCCCAAAAGTGTCATAGTTAATAGCTTTACTGTACATTCTTATCCTAAGACAGACTTAAAATAGAACTCTTGAAATTGAGTTCAGTAAATACCTAAGCATATTTCTATCGTCTACCTAGGGTGAAGAAACAAAAATAAGCAACAATCCCATCTGCCAGCACCACATCAAAACAAAACACCAGACAGTCTGCAAATTGACAGTTGTTTTGATTCCATCAGAAAGTTGAAGCAGAGCAAATAGCTAGCCCAAAATGTACGGATTCTCTAAGGATAGGAACTATACAATCACATACTTACCCTAGCAGATAGTGTTGTGCACTGTGTGCGTTAATAAGGACAAATCAGTTTAAATTTTAAACAAATTGGTAAGACAGCATGGGGACTAATGTGATAATATATATTCTGCTGACAGATGCAAGAAAAAATTGTGCCTTCTGGAAGGCCCCTTACATACATATCTTTGACTCAGAAGGAAGTTCAGGGTCAGTGAATGAAAAGTAAGAACACACTGTGATGTAACACCCACCCTGGGCAAGGAATAGAGCCCAGAAAACTTCTGCCCTACAGAAAAAATAGCTTTAGACATCAAAGAAAGACAGCAAATTCTGTTACCACAGGTCTGAAATGAAGTAACATGGAGGTTAGGGAAGGAAACAACTAAAAACTATTCCCCTGAGGGAACACAACTATCTGTCTGTCACCACTGATGGGACAATCACTGTCTCCTGCCACTGGACTCTGAGACATAACCTTAAGACTAAGTGTCCTAGGCACTGAGAACTATTGACTCCTTCATTGTTAGGCCATCAGGTTTTTGTTTGCTTGTTTGTTTGTTTCTATGCTATTTAGATTTTGGGAACTTGGCACAAACATAGAGTTATCTAGAAAGAGAAACCTTAATTGAGGGGTTGTCGCCTCAGATTGCCAATAGCCAAAGTCTGAGAGGGATTTTTCTTGATTAATGATCGAGATGGGGGGATTCAACCATTATGGGAAGTGCCAACCCAGGACAGGTGGTCTTGAGTTATATGAAAACAAAACAAAACAAACAAACAAACAAACAAATAAACAACAAAACCAAGCTCAGAAAACCATAGGAAGCAAGCCTATAAACAGCGTTCCTCCATGATCTGTCCTTCTGTTCTTGCCTGCAGGTTACTGACTTGCTTAAGTTTGTGTCTTCTCTTGACTCCCTTATAGACTAGGATTGGAAAATGACTGGGAAGTTTAAATCAAGTCACCCTTGCTTCCCAAGTTGATTTTGGTCACAGTGCTTATCAACATTAGGAGGCAAAGTAAGATCGCTTCTATGTCTCATCCTAATGCTAAGCTTGGTTCCCATTATCATTATTGATGCCTAAACATATTTTTTATAAAAACACACTCATTTTTCTTCCTAGTCGTGGCATAAGATTAAGTTTTTTGACTTTTTGAATGGCTGCCAATGAATGGAGTTTAGACAATCCTTTTACTGTGGGGCTTTGAAAATAGACAATAAATAGAAAAAGAGGGGAAAAATATTAGAGGATTAAAAATTCGACAGCCCTCAGCACTTGGCTGTGTATTTTATTCTGTGAGCCTTTCTCTAAGTCTATTTTTTCTAACACTAGGTTGGTTGGAATTGGAAAAGAAGAAGATAATAACTACATAGGGGGAAATCTCCTGCTCTCAATAATTGTTCCATTTGCCTTGTTCTTAGGTGGCAGATTTATAAATGCAGGGGTACAGAGAAGAGACAGTCAGTAGCATTTCCATGTGGCTGAGGGCTGATTTCTCTGCCAGTGTCCTGGGAATTCATTTGCAAATAGCAGAGCAGGGTGCCAGCTCTGCCTCCCTTTAACCTTCTTCGTGTGTCCCACCTTGCAAGCTCTCCCTGGGCTTGTTGGAAGAGACTCATGGGTCCTGTCATACTTGTCTTTTAATTACCCCCTCCCATCATCCATCCTTCCATTCTGCAAGCCACTGAGGGATTTTTCAGGAAGCAAGGGGACGTAACTTCACACTCACTGAATTACATTAAATAAGAACAATGATGTTTCCAGATTCCCCACAGTAATGAGCGAAAAGAAAAGACAAGAGAGATAATTGTGCTTATATTAAATTCATTCAGCATTATTTCTGTTTAATCCCCCAAAGTCTCCTAAGCATTCGAACTCCAAGAAACTGCTTTCAAAGTCATTTCAGAAAAAAAAGGCAGACATAGGCGAGAAAGGCTAAGGGGTGTCTTCCCTAGGGAATGCTACATCCCAGTGGTTTCACCATACTTAGGAGGCTTAGCAGGGAATTTCGGTATAGTCTATTTTCTTCTTGCTACTGGCTGTGTAGCCAGTGTTCCCCGAGTGAGTACTAACATTGCCTTAAAAGACGACAGTGATTTTTTTTTCTATGCTTGACATCATAAGTTTTAGTTGATAACCAAAATACCCCTTCTTCCTTCCTTGCTTCTCTGCTTCCTTTGATAGCAAATTTTAACACCTCTGTATAGAAGCTAACTCGATTTGTGAAATAACCAGGCTAGCTTAAAGGATAAACAATTATATTTTTATTTATTATAAAGGGAAACTCATGCCATAGAAACATTAAGTCCAGGCTCTGCTTGGTCATGGCAGAACCACGCAGAGAAGTCTGTGCACAAGATTTTCTCTCTGGGTTCCAGAAAGTCACGCCTCATCCTTGGATCCACCTCTTAAAGGTAACTGGCTAACAAGGTTTCCCCATCACCTCTGTGTACAAATTCTCCGCCTCTCTAACATCAGTTGATTGCACACAAGGGAGAGGATTCCAGAGTCAACAAAACAAGAACTCTCTATAAGTTAAGAAGTATCTATGCTGCCGCTCCATTTCAGTTTTAATCAGCTGACATCAATGTAGCACAATTTACCCATCTGGATAAAACTCAGGAACAGGTGCCAAGGTGAGCAGCAAGTATCCTCACAGCTCCCATGCTTAGTCGTGATGCTTCCTGAAGCAGCCACATAAGCGTGTGAGGAGACTTTGGCCTGACATTGAACTTTCCACGCACATCTACTACTGAACCTGTCTCCCCAAACCTTCCATCTGTAGCTTAGATCGTGAGGAATCCAGACACACATGTGCCCTGTTGCTGCATTGCCTATGGTTACAGGACAAGGAAAATGAAGTTGGAGGAGAGCTTCAAACTCACTTTCTGCTGACGGATGTTCATTGGTTGGAACGTACCATGAAGACTGATGGGCAGGGCATGGGGACTTCATCAACAGTCTCGCCCAGGTGTAGATCAAATAAGTTACGGAACCAAACCACCAGCCAAAATATGCACAATGGTGCAGCAATGGTGTGGTTATTTTGGAGATAATGAGCTACTTTGTAACTGAATTGCAGGCTTATTCCAGGGACGGAATAGAGAATACAAATAAACCTGGTCAACGGCCCGTGGTGAGAGAGAGCATGAAAACTGTTTTGCTAAATGTTTGCTATCAAACTGCCTTCTAATTATTTATGTTTTTAAAGGTTTTTTTTTAATTGTTTATTTGGTGGGTGTGTACACTAGAATACAGATGCCCTCAGAGCTCAAAGGCATCAGCTCCTAGATCTGGAATTACAGGTAATTCTGAGCTTTTGGATTTTGGTGCTGGAAAAAGATTAGGGCCTCTCTGAGAGCAGTATGAACTCTTAACTTCAGGTTGGTAAGTAGATTTGTACACGTAGAGTCATGCTGTTCTCAACCTGGCAAAGAAAAGCTCCTTTTTGCAGAACATCGTGTTAAATAAATAGTATCATATCTGAAAGGGCTAGAATGAATAACTGCTGAATATTTAGACCTAAATGAGGACACCTATAACACCTCATTCCTCCGAGGCCCAGGGCACATCAAAGAAAATGTGAGGGAAAGTTGGAAAGACTTAACGATGGGGGAGGAGTCCCATGAAACATTGCCATCCATTTACTACATGGCCATTTTATGAACCCATGCAGCAATGGAAATCTGTAGAACATGGGATCATTCGACATTCCATCATGGGTAGAGGAGATGCATGAAGTGTTGTTCCTTTTGAGTACTATTGAATATTAATGTTTCCTAGAAGAAAGGGCCTTGCTTTCTTTAGTAATGTAGTCACTGGGAGACTAGTTGGAAGGAAGGGAATCGGAGGGAAAAAAATGGAGAAATCAGAGGGAAAACAGGTAAATAGAACTCTAGCACATTGCACATATGCAGGAATCTATCAAATGAAAAGAGCTTGAAAGAAGCAAAGGGGATTTCTAGGTTTGTGATTCTTGGAGGCTATCTTAATGACTGCAATATATAAACAGAATTGTGTTTCCTGAAGCACAGTTTTCAAGCTACAGAACTCTGAAGAATTACCAATCTATTTTGTAAGGAAAACGAAACAAATGAACAAACCCATAAATGTTTTTAGTGTTCTAAAAATTTTTCACTTCCATAATTTTTAAGCATTTCCAAACATTGCTTTCATTAATGAACCCTTTATGAAAAAGTAATTTCAGTGTCCTTGTATGGAACATTTCTTCTCCATATTTCAGGCAGGTGTTTTTTTCAGCAATCAACCCCAAAGACATGAGTTTAAGAAGCAGCAAGATCCTTTTTGAGAGATCTAGCTCATTTTATGGACAACTATTACTGTATGAAGTTCTTCTATATAAGATAAAAATTACTTGGCTATTGTTTTCTTGTGACATTTCCACACGTGTCTATAAATGCACAGAATAAATATATTTTTTCACATTACAAAAATCTCTATTGTCACTGACCTTTGCTTTTTGCCTGACATTTTGAACTCATCCAAGACATACCTTTCCTGTAATCATGTTCTCTCTTTGTCCTTAGGATTTTAGACTATTATAATATACTTATCTTTTTTTAGTGTCTTGCAGAGAAAGTAGAGATATGCAGATTTGAGCACAAGGCCCCAAATATAATCAGATCTATATGGATAGTTTGTAGAGTCTTTAACCTGAGACTTACAGGTTACAATGGCATGACAAGCATATCAAAATGGCATTGCACAGTCATCAAAAATCACCTAATATTATTGAATGAAGCTAAATGAGTTCATAGACTTTTGTGAGCCTTGGAGATGATGGATACAACAAATGCAAAAATGAATAGATACTTTTGACAATTGCATAATGTGTTCATATAGTAGAATCTCATTCTTCTCTACTCCATAATATGTAGAACTATTATATTAGAGAAAAATATAAGTATAATTTTGGAACATAAGCATTTGCTAATAATAATAACTATTCACTATTACCAAATTCTTCTTGGATAAGTAACAATTTATTATTAGTTTGAGTGAAGTCTTGTGGATGTAAACACATGGTTTGATTTCTATAGGAAATGAGTCTATGCTTATCTGATTACAAGCATTGATCAGAGCTGGATATTTAGCCATAAAACCCTCCTTGGTGTAGCAGTACTGTAGTTGGGTATAAAAAATCTGGGAATAATTTGACTAAACAGAGTCAGAGAAAAAAGTTTCAGCAGGAGCCAAAAGCATAAAGGTGTGACAAGATAGGACATATCTGGAGAGTACATGATGATTGAGAGCTAGAAAAAAATATAGATGAAGAAAGGGTAAGTCTTATCATACTAAATGACTTTGATTGGCCTGAATAGGGTGGTCTTTTTACTAAGTAAATATGTTTCAAACTAAGACTATCATCCCAGAAGAGGTATGAACCAAGCATGGCTCTCAAGAACTCATTTTGGGCATCAATGTAAACAGTGATTGAGATAAAGGCAAGGTAAAGGGAATGAAATTAGCTACAAGGTTTCAACAGGAGTCCAGAAACGCACACTTATATATATATATGCATTCACACAAACGAATCTGCAGTGGTGGGTAGATTATAAAAGTACAGTTTCAAGTGTGGTTTATATCTGTTCTGCTGCACACATGCAAAAAATCCACTAATACATACATATGTGCTTAGAGACCAATTTTTTTGCACAGCAAAGAGTTTCTATAATCTAAGTTCATTTGTGCTGTTTATTATAAGATGGCTTGTTTTTATATTATTTTAAATTTATTCATTGAAAATTTTGCACATTCAAGCAATGTACTTTGAACATACTCGCCCAGTGTTATTTAGACTCAACGGGCCTTAGTATCCTCTAATCCTCTCTTTCAATTTCATATACTCCAATTTTTGTTATTGTTATTGCTAATCTCTCGAGTTTAATTAGTGTTCCCCCTATCCACAGAGATTGGTGAAGATCTACTGAAACATGAGCAACCTCCGAGTAGCCTTGAGCCTAAAAAAAAGGTCTTTCATCTTCTTAGCAAACCATCTACCATCAATATCTCTTCTGCCATATGTGTTGGAATTTCGACCTGATTAATATTGTTCAGTTTCTTGGACAAGTAACCAAGGAAGAGCAGACGTTGTGACTTGACATAAGAAATAGTCATGTCATATACTGAAGTCAGCGTTTTGTAGCTCTGCTCCTCATCTGCCAGCTCTTCTTTCTGTCCTCAATTTCATGATGTTTCCTAAGCCTTGGATGGGGAAAGTTGTCGATGATTCATCCACAGCTCAACATTTATAGTTACTTGGACTCTGAGTAACCTTTATCCACAGCCTAAAGAGGTTTTATCACCAAAGTTGAGAGCCATATAGATCTATTGGTCTAAACATAAAATATTTAGGAGGAAGTTTGACAGCCTCACTATTTCACATAAGACAACAGTAAGTTTTTCTTAAGGCCTGTGATGATCCCAGTCATAAACTTTTGACCAAGTTTACACTACCAGAAATGAATTTTTTCTTGTGCAGTAGACCTCATGTCCCAGATGAAAGTGGTGTGTTACCTTCATTATTATCATACCACTGTTGTGCAACTAGACCTTATTCCATGCAGTATCCTGTTTTGGATAAGACTTCTGATGTTTATTCTTTCCTATCAGCCTATATAGCATTTTATGGCACTCTGCAATCTAACTGTAGGGAAAGTTTTCTGGTCAGTTGAGGCTGATTTCTTTATGGTAAGATCACATTGCTGGAAATACCATTCAATTTTACCATCTTATTACAGTGGGCACCCCAGAGCAGTAACAATGTTTGGGTTCTTTCTTGTCCTTCCTTCATAAGGAAGTGTCCCATGCCTAGCACAGATATTTCCATTTAATGAACCATGTATTCAGGGAGCAGTATTGTTTGTTCATACAGGGTACATCTGTTCAAACTCATGTTATTAATACATATTTTAATTAGATTACAAATTAGTAGAAATTTATTGAAATTTTTAAACATTCTCTGTCCACTGCTCTCTCCTATCTCCTTATTCCCATCCCCACTTACATTCTTAAGTTTTTAATTTGCTTCTCAGACACATGCAGGAGACACATAATTAAAATTGCTTCAGTGCCAGGATTTTATAAGGCATCCCTCTCCCCATACTGAATTTATTTCTGTTAGTAGTGTTGCACCTGTGTTCAGGTGGCTCTTTGATTATGCAAATCACCAAGATCTTCAAAACAATGTGCTATTATAGTAATGTGTTTGGGAATATTATCACTTTTTTCCTGTAATTCATCGTTTTTAAAGAATCTAGCATAGTTGAACTCGTAGAAGCAGAAAGAACAGTGATTTTTCAAGGCACTGAGGGAGAAGAAATTGTGAAGATTAGTATCTTAAATTGTATAAAGTTCCAAATTTTATAAGATGAGATTTAGAATCCACCCTATAAAACAGTGTTTCTAGTAAACATTTCTGGATGCATTGATGAGAATGTGTGCACTAAGTTTTCTAGGGGGGATTTGGATATTTGATTCTCATACCTCTTACTGAAACAGAATTATCAATAACCTACTGCAGTACATATCTTCTGATATAAGCAATTGAGCTAGAGAAAGATTTCAAATTGAAAGCTTTTAAAAGCCCAGCAAAAGAAACTATAACTGTTTAATAGGAAAAATAATTATTATGTCACAACTATACTCTTCATATGGACAAGTGGTTTATTTTTTGCAATTACATTACAATAACAAAAATAAGGGAAATAATAAATTAGGAAAGGGGTTTGATGACATTCAGGGAAAGCATATGAATTTGAGTCAAATATTTGTAAAAGTAAAATATTCTGCTATGAATAGTGTGTGTGTACACAGAACTCTAAAATGTTGAGAATGAGAGAAGGAGGCAAAATGAAGAGAGAGAAAGTTTTAGTTGTTTATCACAAAATATTTAAAAGTAGAAAATTTAGTTAAAGTTAGCTTAGCGTTGCTTCCTTTTGATGAGTAGATGAGTCTGTTTTACAGGGGAAAACAGAGTTATTAACACTTGGATATTTACTGTGAAAAAAAAAAGTTTATCTCAGAGGTTAGCATCCCAGTGTCAGCATGCCAGTAAAGTCAGAGTCAAATCAAAGACATATCCCTTCTCCACCCCACTGGCTGCTTTTGTCTTTGATATTCTAGAAAATAAATAATGCACACTGGCTAGGACTGCAGACTATGCAGGCTACCGAGGTTTCAAGTCCATCTCTAGTACTTCTGCAATTCTTTGGGATTACTTTACCTCTAAATAATTTTTTTTGGAACTATCTTATCCCTAGGTTACTGAGATGTGCTACAGACACACACACAAAAAGCTTGTGTGTACTGAGAACATTCTAGTGAATATAGAATGGTAAAAATATTGGAAACTGATGATATGATAGCCAATGTTGGGGATGGTGGGCAAGGGAAGCAGAGATAGAGGAAAGCAGAGATGTTTGTGTGGGTTGGTGTGCCATTAAATAGGACAGAGAACACTGAAGAGGAGAGTGAGATACGAAGCCCCTGAGGGACGGAAGAGGGTAATTTTATATAGGATACAGGACTGGAAGCCCTTGTTTGGTCTGGTAGAGTTAACAGAGAACAGGACAGGAAGCCGGTGTTTTTGTGGCAGTGGAAGAGGAAGGCAGTCAGAAAGAAGGCCAGACAGGCTTGAGTGGCCAGTTCACTTGAACTTCCAGAACACTTTATGATCTTTGGCTTCATTTAACAAATGTGTTTAAGCATATCAGTGACAAGAGCTACTTTAATATCAACCTGTTCCTGCATAGCACATATTAAGTGAAACCAGAATTTCCTGTTTACTTACAGCCCACCACTTCTAAGCCCAAACTGGAAAAGTGCTGTCTGCCCTACACATGCATCATGCTTGGGTAAGGGCTACAGATCTAGCTTGATGTACAATGCACCATATGTACATTGCTAGTTTTGACTCAAATATAATCTCTTCTCCAAGGTGACATTGTTTTCCAGTCCAAGGAGTTAACAAGTTAGTGGTGCTGTTTAGCATGTGCGTTGTGTTGTCTTTTTATCAATTCTATAATGGCTTTTAGGATGCAAAAAATTATAAATCTGTCTTACCATAGCAGTAAATAGACCATCCACTTGTGCCAATACATCATTATCTAAATAACAACTGGCTCTGCCATGCATTTTTTTTCATCTTTGAAACTCTGTTCTTGGCACTGCACATGCATAGCTACAGAAACCAGATTTGATCTTTGTGCATTACAAGGTTATGCACACAATAGGCCCACACAATAAATTCTGCCTGAGGGTCAATAAGATGGCTTAGCAGGCAAATCCGCCAAACTCCATCATCTGAAGTTTATCCTTGGGATTCACATGATGGAAAAAAAACTGACTACAGCAGGGTGTCCTCTATGGCTTATGTGTACTCATGTGCACACACACTTGCACACATGCACACACTCACATATATGCACACACAAATAAAAACAAGTAAATAAGTAAATGACCAAATGTAATAAAATTTCTATCTGGGCATAAAACCATAGACCAAATTTTTGTTTGAATGAAAAAAATAGATCTATAATTATAAATATATCTGTAATTATTACAGGAAAGAAAAATACATTTATTTAGTAATTAAATAAACTAGTTGAAACACATAAAGACTACATGACCAAAAATACATGAAAAACACTAGGTTTGGTGGCCCCCACCTGTAAATCCTGTATCCTGGAGGTTAAGAGAAGAGACTTGTCTGGAATTCTAGGACAGTTTGGGGTAAATAATGTGTCTGAGGTAGCGGCACTGAAGAGTGAAGACTTGTGTCTCTCTCTCTCTCTGTCACACACATACACACACACACAAATGTAAACACTGAACTGAAAAACAAAGCTTGTAAGTCAAGACACATATTCAAATATTATTTAATATAACACATCTTTCTAGTGGGGTAAATATAATTAATAAAATAACAAATACCAAAATAAAAGTTTTTGATGAGCTTTAGGGAACTACAAGCAATCCTCCCAGCCAGTAGAATTAAGAAAATATTAAATCAACTTTCATTCTAAATTTTAAGTATCTAGAGCAAGCTAGAAAGGAAGAAGATAAATATTAAAAGCATAGCATGCCGGGTTGGAGATAACTTTATCTAGATGATGGGATAACTCCCTAAAATGGAGGGTATTGGAACCTAACAAAGAACGTCAAAGAAGGCTTCTGTGTCCTCTTCTTCTTCAATATTTTCAGGAAGGACAAAACTTCTGCCAATGATGTTTTGGGATCTTATTTGAGGACAAAGCAGTTACTCATCTGAACTTTAATACATGGTCTTAGTTGAATGAATCCAAGACCCTTTAAAGGATAGAAATATAGTTTGAAACTAAGAGTGGTGTTTAGTTTGGTACTATCCCTATCCATAATCTTACCTAAGTGAGTAATTGGATACATCTTCCCTTCCAGTGTTGCATCCAGGATGCGGATAACTTTTGGATTAATAAATGTTGTTTTCACTAAACTTTATTAAAATTGGGGGATAACAAAATTGAAATCTTGAGCCATGAACTCCCTCCTGTCCTAGACATGCATTCTGTGACTAGGAGTTTGGAATTTCAAAATACATTCCAACAAATGAGATGAATTGAATTAAATTAGGCAAACATGGGATCTGTAACCCTCTTAGAGCATCAGAGATTTATAAGCAAGAACCTGAGAATCTTTCCTCCTCCATCCTTGAAAACTGTGTATAATATTTTGCATGCAGGGGCTGGAGAGATGGCCCAGTGGTTAAGAGCATTGCCTGCTCTTCCAAAGGTCCTGAGTTCAATTCCCAGCAATCACATGGTGGCTCACAACCATCTGTAATGAGATCTGGTGCCCTCTTCTGGCCTGCAGGCATACATGTAGACAGAATATTGTATACATAATAAATAAATATTTAAAAAATATTTTGTATGCAATTTCTGATTAAGTCAGAAGTGTCCTAGCTCCTTGTCTCCCCTTATCTGTTATTGCCCTCATGTCCTCAATACTCCTAAGGTCTCTCTTGCTTTCTCAGGTGAAATTGCCCTTTCTCCCTGAATGCAGTGTGACCATGAGGCTCTTCACTCATTTCTTAATCTAATGGCAAAATAGTTTTCTAAGCACAATTTAGATCCAGAAAATCCCATGGGTCACCCTCTGGTAGGTTCACAGTTCTCACACCATGAAGAACATTTTCTTTACTGCAGTCTTCTTAGTAACTCTCCTCTGTGTTTTGCCTGCTAGAGCCACAAAAGGTCTCCACTTCCTCCAGCTGACTTGACATTCTATAGTCTTTTGACCTTTCTTCTCTATGATCATTCCTGACAATAAGCTCCCTCAGTATCCAGTACTTGCGTCTCCTTTCAGCTCATTTTGAAGAATCAGTTCGGGAATCATCAGATCAAAGAAATCTTCTTGCAATTTGCCACAATGCATTACAATTATTTTCTCCCTTCCCACTTCTGTCTTAGTCTGCCTCAATTATAACAAAATAGTAGGTGATTTATGAGCAACCCAAGTCAGGTGTCTGAGATTAAGGTGTAAACATGGTTGATTCTGAAGGCTTGGGTACTGGTCTCTCGATGAATTCTTGCATGACCTAAAAATGGCAGCTTTCTACAATCTCTTATAAAGGTGATAGCATCATTTATGGAAGAGTCCATTTTCATGGCCTAAACACCTCCCAAACTTGTGTCTCTACATACAACAATATTGTCTATAGTCTGGGTTATTTCCCTGGTCAAGTTCCAAGCATTTCACAATCCTATTAAGATTTTGTCTCTTTCTCCATAACAAGTAATATTGACATTGCTGCTCATGTGCACACACAGCAGTAGGAGCCTCCAGGCTGGTCCTTCTAGTCTAATTTTAACTACAAAGTATTCACTGCAGCTCTTCCCTGTGCGAAAGATTTTGTTCATTGCAGAAAATGCCGTGCTGAGCAAAAAGTCATTCTTCCTCTGCTGTCAACTGATGAGCAAATCATGTGCTTTACCAGTCAAAGGATATGTTCAAACAACCTAAAAGAAGAATATAGAGAGCCTGGCCTGTAATTTCAATGAACTTAAAGTTAAGAATTAGATATTTTAACATACCAACAGTCAGTCAAATGGGGGCTGTACAGATTGCTAACAACTCATGGATTCAAGGATCTCATGAAATGCAGTCAACCTTCCACGTCCTCTGATGTATTGTATAAGAACACCTGGAAGGATGAAATCTCTTAGTTCAAAGAAAACACACTTATTTCACTGTATGTTTATCTACTCATGAGCTCCTTCATGGGTCGGTTTCTGAGCTAATAAGTAAATGAATGAGTGCTAAATAGGGCATGGGGAATTCTTTGCAAAGAGTTAGAAAATAAAGCCTGCCCCACTCTGAAAAGACTAAACTTTTTTTTTTTCTATAGACAGATTCCATTTAATTAGCTCCCAATTTGCTTCAAGTAACAGAAGGGATTTAAGAGTTTATGGTAATAATATGCAAAAGGTTGAAATGCCTTTGAAACATATGCTAAGGTTTGACCCTGAACAGAATTAAGGATGCTATTGGTGCTATTGATGCATAAGGGGAGGTAGATGTGGGACATGGAGGGCCCTGGCTTCTCAAGTACATAGGAAGGCAGCTGGCAGTGACTCCCAAGGATACAGGTTAGATGCAAGGTTATAAAACACTATACACAGGCTGCACTGTCCTTGGTGGAAATACACCATAGCCATGGCCAAGGTAGGCAGGTGAGACTGCATAAATTTTCTAATAATAATAGCTCATTCTTCATGGAATTTTAATATATACTAGCCTCTATTTTTGGAGAGTTATATGAATTAACATAGTAATTCTTGGGAGAACGATACAGCATAAGTATAATTACCTTTATTTTGTAAATGAGGATACCAAGACACAGAGAAGTTAAAGAATTTTCTCAAAGTAGAGTCAGAATTTAAACCCAGATAATTGCCATTTCAACTCTATAGGCTACTGTACCCTCTTTCTGGTTCATACTCCAAAGCTTTACTCTAAGGTTTGACTGTGTTAGGAACATTAGGACCATCTTTGGACATTTCTTGGCTCATAGAAGTACCCAGGTTGCTTTTGTTGTACATGCTTTCCTGATAAGGCATCACCAAATGTTTGTTTACCAAATAGGATACCCAAAACAGACCAAAATAACTATTTTACCCAAGTCTAGCTCAGTAAATCAATGGTTTCATTAAGGTTACTTGCAAGGGCATGTATTACTCAAGGGCTCTATTACCCCAAATTTTAGACAGAGTGATGACTCATAAAAGGTACATCGCTGAACTTCCCTGAATGGGCCAAAGTTTGACTTGCCAGTCTCTTCCCCAGTAATTGTTATTGCTTAAATAACATTGGGAAGGAGCTTTTTAAACTTTGTAAATTTCAAGAAACTCCTGAAACTTGTGAGTTGTTTATGTGGATGAGCCTTATGAGGTTTATTCATTTCTTGAGTTTTAAGAAGCCTTTCTCTAGGACAGTGTTTCCGTTCAGAGGACATTACTGCATAAAACCTTTGAACAGTTTTTTTGTTTTTTACTCATCTGATGCATAATTCTGATATCTATTTCTCTAATCTGAATTTCCCTTTGTCAGACTGAGTCTCAGAAATCTCAATCATTTGATAACTTCTCCTCCTTTCATTCTTTCCTCTTTCGTTTGTTTGTTTTTTTTTTTCCAGGTTAAGTCTTTCTATGTATCCCAGGCTGGCCTTTTAAATTAGATTCCTCCTATGTCAGGTTTCCAAGTGCTTAGATGACATATATGTGCTGCTGTACTCAGTTAATGAGCTTCTCTTCTCTACAGTTCATTCAGAAGACTACTGGGGAAAGCAGGGAAAAGAAATGGCTGTATATGCACAGTAGTGACTTTTGCAACACTGGATGGAGCACTTTTCCAGACTCAAAGTTTCCACATAGCAATTCAGGCACAGGGTAAAGAACATGACTTACTATCTTCAAAAACAAAAAAACAAAACAAAACAAAAAACAAGAAACCTGGAGGTGTTAAAAATGCTAATATCAGGAGGGGACTTAAGAGATGAGTGGATAGCCACACTGTGGGACATCCCACTCCCCAGGACCCCCACAGTGGGACAAAACCCTGGGCTCCTCCTCCAACTCCCTTGGCTTTTCTAGCCAGTCTGCAAGGGAGTTCCCTGCAGGTAGGCTACCCCATTGCAGGTCCCATCCACCAGACCCTGCAAACTATTAGCCCTATCCTGCCCCCAAACTCGCCTATCCTCCCGCAACCTTGGTGAAACTTTGAAACAGAGCTTACTACAATACTGGAGGGACTAAGAACTTGCTACAACACTGAGGGGACCAAGAGAGAGGAACAAGAGAACAAACCAGGAGAGCTGACCAAGAGAGCAGTCTTGGAGAGACCTCAGAGGCTTCCTGAGACACAGACATTGAAAATACATATCAGACCAAGAAAAATACCCAAACACTCAGATAAACGCTGCAAGGATTGGGCTAATATGTAAAGACACTGCTGGCCTCATTTGAAGGAAGAGATGGGTAAGCACCAATGAAAGAATTCATGCAAAAACCCAAAATCAACATGGTAACACCAGAACTCAGTGGCCACACAACAAGAAGACTTGATCATCACAAACCAGAAGATCAGAAGAAAATGATTTTAAATGTAACTTTATGAAAATGATGGAGACCTTTAGAGAAAATAAAATACTCCCTTCAAGAAATGGAGGAAAAGCCAAAAAATAATAATTTCCTCAAAGAAAACCAAGAAAAAAACAAAATAATCAAACAAGTGAAAGAAAATAGTTTAAGACTTGAAGACTGAAATAGAGACAATTAAAAAAAAAACCACAAACCAAGGGAATTCTAGATATGGAAAATTTGAGTAAATGAACAGGAACTAAAGAGACAAGTGTAACCAACAGAATACAGGAAATAGAAGAAAGAATCTTAGGTGTTGAAGATACTGTAGAGGAAATAGACTCATTGATCAAAGAAAACATTAAATCCAACAAATTATTAACTCAAAACACTCCGGATATCTGGGACACCATGAAAAGACCAAACCTAAAAAAGAAAAAGGAAAAGAACTCCAGCTCAAAGGCACAGAAAATATATTCAACAGAATCATGGAAGAACGCTTTCTCAACCTAAGGAAGGATATTCCTATGAAGTATAAGAAGCTTACAGAACATCAAGTAGACTGGAGCAAAAAAAAGTTCCCTCTCCATATAATAATCAAAATGCAAAATATACAAAATAAAGAACATTAAGAGCTGCAAAGGACAAAGGTCAAGTAACATATGAAGGTATGCCTATCATAATTATACCTGACTTCTCAATGGAACATGAAAGCCAGAAGGACCTTGGCTGATGTGCTGCAGACACTAAGAGATCACGGATGCAAGCCAAGACTACTATACCCAATAAAGCTTTCAATCACCATCAGTGAAGAAAACAAGATATTCCATGACAAACTCAGATTTAAATCATATTTATCCATAAGCCCAGCCTTACAGAAAGTACTAGGAGGAAAACCCCAATCCAAGGTAGCTAACTGCACCTACAAAAAACATGGACAACAGATAACCCCCCACCAGCAAAACCCAAAGAAGGGAAACATACAAACACTACTACCAAAAAATATCAGGAATTAACAACCGCTGCTCATTAATATCACTTAATATCAATGGAATCAATTCACATATAAAAAGACACAGGCTATGAGAATGGATAAAAAAATGGGATCCAACCTTCAGATCTATACAAGAAATACACCTCAACCTCAAAGACAGACACCAGAGTAAGGGGTTGGGAAAAGGTTTTCCAATCAAATGGACATAAGAAACAAGTAGGTGTAGCAATCCTAATATCCAACAAAATAGGTTTCAAGCTAAAATAAATCAGAAGAGATGGAGAAGGACAAAACAATCCATCAAGATGTAGTCTCAATCCTGAACATCTATGCCCCTAATACAAGAGCACCCACATAAGTAAAAGAAACATTACCAAAAATTAAATCACACATCACACATGAAACTCCACACACTAATAGTAGGAGACTTCAACACTCTACTCTCACCAATGGACAGGTCAACCAGACAGAAACTTAAAAGAGAAATAAGAGAACTAACAGATGTCATGAATCAGGACTTACCATACAGCTATAGGACATTTCACCCAAACACAAAAGAATATATCTTCCTCTCAGCATCTAACCAAAGAAGTGAAAGACCTATTTGACAAGAACGTTAAGTACTTAAAGAAAGAAATTCAAGAAAATACTAGAAAATGGAAAGATCTCCCATGCTCCTGGAGAGGTAGGATCAACACAGTAAAAATGGCAAACCTACCAAAAACAATCTATAGATTCAGTGCAATGCCCATCAAAATCCCATACAAGTCTTTACAGACCTTGAAGGAACTATAGTCAACTTCATATGAAAAAACTAAAACTCCAGGATAGCCAAAACAGCCCTGTACAATAAAGGAACTTCTGGAAGCATCACTGCCCCTGACCTCAAGCTTATTACAGAGCTACAGTAATGAAAACAGCTTGGTACTGGCATAAAATCACAGAGGTTGACCAATGGAATTGAATCGAAGATGCAGATATTAATCCACACATCTATGAACACCTGTGTTGGAGGAAGGTTGCCTGTGTAATTCCCAACCACCTGACAGCTCAGACCTGAAATAACCACACTGTATTAATTAAATCACTGCTTGGCCCAGTAGCTCTAGCTTCTTATTTGTTAGCTCTTACAGCTTAATTTAGCCCATTCCTATTAATCTGTGTATTACCACGTGGCTGTGGCTTACCAGGTAAAGTTCCAGCATCTGTCTCCAGAAAGGCTACATGGCTTCTCTATATTCCTCCTTCTTTCTCCCAGCATTCAGTTTAGTTTTCTCCACCTAGCTCTGTTCTACCCTATACGGCCAAGCAAATTTTCTTTATTCATTGTTGATAATCACAACTTACAGAGGGGAATCCCACATCATACCTGGTTTTTGATAAAGAATATAAAATTAGTGCTCGCTTCGGCAGCACATATGCTAAAATTGGAACAAGACAGAGAAGATTAGCACGGCCCCTGAACAAGAATATAAAATTATACAATGAAAAAATGAAGTATTTTCAACAAATAGTGCTGGCATAACTAGATGTCAACATGTACAAGAATAAAAGTAGATCCATATTTATCCCCATGCCCCAAACTCAAGTACAAATGGCTTAAAGACTTCAATATAAATCTGACTATACTGAATCTGACAGAAGAGAAAATGGGAAGTAGCCTTCAATGTATAGGCACAGAAGACCACTTCCTAAATATAACCCCAAAATCACGGACACTGAGTGCAAGAACAAATAAATGGGACCTACTGAAACTGAGAAGCTTTTGTAAAGTAAAGGACATATTCAACAACACAAAAAGGCAACCTACTGAATGGGAAAAGATCTTCATGAACATCACATCGGACAAAGTAATGATCTCCAAAATATATAAAGAACTCAAGAAATTTGACATCAAAATTCTAAATAACCTAATTTTAAAATGGGGTACAGAACAAAACAGAGAACTCTCAACAGAAGAATTTCACATGGTCAAAAGATACTTCAGGAAATGCTCACCATCCTTAGCCATCAGGCAAATGCAAATCAAAACACCTCTGAGATACCATGTTATACCTTTCAGAACAACTAAGATCCAAAACATCAATGATAGCTTATGCTGGAAAGAATGTAGAGTAAAAGGAACACTCATCCATTGCTGGAGGGAATGCAAGCTTGTACAACCACTTTGGAAATCAGTATGGCAATTTATCAAAAAATTGGGAATCAACCTTACCATAGGAGCCAGCAATACCAATCTTGGACACATATTCAAAAGATGCTCAATCATACTACAAAGGCATTTGTTCAACTATGTTCATAACAGCATTATTTGTAATAGTCAGAACCTGGAA
The DNA here is from genome assembly GCF_982192425.1 of Myodes glareolus. Taxonomy (NCBI): domain Eukaryota; kingdom Metazoa; phylum Chordata; class Mammalia; order Rodentia; family Cricetidae; genus Myodes; species Myodes glareolus. Next base: position 15,812,006 of record NC_142038.1, on the reverse strand, counting down.
AAAACCTAGATGCCCCTCAACAAAAGAATGGATAAAGAAAATGTGACACATTTACATATTAGAGTATTACTCAGCAGAAAAAAAAATGACAACTTGAAAACTTGAATTTTGCATGCAAATGGATAGAATTAGAAAACACTATCCTGACTGAAGTAACCCAGACCCAAACACATGAATATGGTATATACTCACTCATAAGTGGATACTAGCTATAAGCAAAGGATATTGAGCCTATAGTTTATGATCCTACAGAAGCTAAGTAATAAAGATGAACCCTAAGAAAAATATATCTAGACCCACCTGGAAAGTGGAAACAGACAAGATCACCTGACAAAATTGGGAGCATGAGGGTTGGGGGAGAAGGGAGGGTGAGAGGGGAAGAGAAGAGGGGAGGAGAACTTGAGGGAACGGGCTGGTTGAGTTGGAAGAAGGACAGAGATGAGAGCAAGGAAAGAGATATTTTGATTGAGGGAGCCATTATGGGGCTAGCAAGAAACCTGGTACTAGAGAAATTCCCAGGAATCCACAAGGATGACCCCACCTGAGACCCTAAGCAATAGAGAAGAGGGAACCCAATCTTGACTTGCCCTGTAATCAGACTGATGAATATCTTATATATCACCATAGAACCTTCATCCAGCAACTGATGGAAACAGAGGCAGAGACCTGCACCGAAACACTGGACTGAGCTCCCAAAATCCAGTTGAAGAGTTTGAAGAATGAGAATATGACCAAAGAGGTCAAGACCATGATATGTACACCCACTGAAACAGTCTACTTGAGCTAATGGGAGCTCACAGTCTCCCACTAGACTGGGAAGGAACCAGTATAGGACCAAGCTAGTCCTTTTGATTGTGGTTAACAGTTGCATGACTGGGGTAGACTGAGGGACCATTGGCAATGGCACTGGAATTTATTCCTACTGCATGTACTGGCTTTTGGGGAAGAAAAAAGAAACCTATTTCTTTGGATGGATACCTTTAACAGCCTAGATATAATAGGGAGGGCCTTGGACCTTCCCCAAAGCAATGTGACTTACCCTCTCTGAGTATTGGATGGGGATAGGGTGGGAGAGTATGTGAAGAGAATGGGAGGAGGGGAGAGAGAGGGAACTTGAATTGGTATTTATGATGAAAAAAAGTTTTTTTCTTTAAAATATTTAAAAAGGGAAAAATGCTTATATCAGCTGTTCAGTGATGATGCATGCCTTTAATCCTAGCAGTCAGGAGGCAGAGATAGCAGAATCTCTACGAGCTCAAGGCCAGCGGTCTGTAGAGGGAGTTCCAGGGCAGATTCCACAGCTACAGAAAAGCCGTGTTTCTAAAAACAAAAAACAAACAAACAAAAAACAAAACAAAACAAAAAACACTTATACACTTATATCATAATCATGCATTTGCATATTATGTCCCAAGGATGCTGGTTGAGGGTCTAAAATGATAATATAAGCACTAAAAGAAACACAATATGGAGGCTGTGGAGAGGGTTCATTCTGTACAGTATTGATACTGTCAGTGTAAAGGCCTTTGATGCTCAGAATCCATGTTCGAAGCTAGGTGTGATGAGGCAAGCTTATCATCTCAGCAATGGGGAAACAAAGACACATGGATACCTGGGGCTCACTGCCCAGTCAGCCTATCCAAATCCATGATCTTTCAGTTGAATGAGAGACATGAGTGAAAAAGTTAGATGGAGAACAACCGAGGAAGACTCCAACTATCATCTTCCGGCCTCTACACACTTGTGCAGAGCACATTGTGGTCACCCCCTCACCCCACACACAAATAAGAGATAAATATGCGTTACTAGGCAAATAAGGGGACATAAATCAGACTCAAACATACGGCATTTTTATGCTATGATCTTATGTGCTACACAAAAATAAAAAATAAAAGGTTGTGCCATAGGTGACAGGTGAGACATAACTGGACTGTGGAGCCATGACTTGTAAACTGAAGATAAAAGACAAAACAAATCACATATCACCACAATGAATGAAACCATATGATCGCTCAGACTCACACATATCCAGCTTTGACTTCTCTCTAGAGAAAGCACAGTATCAAACGGCAGAGTGTTTTGTGAAAGATGTGGATGGGGCTAGTCAGTTCTTACAGACAACTGATATGAGGCACATAACAAAGGAGACCTTGGTAAGTTCCAGAACAATGTCTTCCAAGCGGAGACCACTGAGAGTTGAGACTATTGGAGGCCTTGGGTTCTGGGAAAAAAATTTAATAGGCTGCTGAGCAGCTTTTGTGCCATGTGAGGACAGATTGATATTCTGCAGTGGACCCTGATAGACACACAGCTGGGGGAGAAACAGCAGCTGCCGCTAATAATAGAGTAGCCTGGGTCATAGACACAAAGGCTGTGGAGGTCATGGTGGGTGACACAGACCCACAGGGGAACACGTGAGTGTCACTGCTCCGAGCCCTTCCCCTTCCCCTGATGAGCAAAAATGGCTGTCATCAGCACTGGAGGGAGTTCAGTATGGTATGGATCTCTGCAACTGATTCCCAGCGGAGGTTCATGATCTGATCTCTGGGCCTGTGGGGAATGCTTTGGCTTCTTCAAAAAAGTGGGAAACATGATCAAGGTGCGTGTGTTTAACTCTTCCTGCTGAGTAGGCAGGTTAAGTCCTTCACTTCATTTGCTCCCCACTGCAGTCCTAAAGTGGTAGGACATCTTTCTCTAAGCATTTTCATCTCTGCACGTAAGAGACGGAGGATTTCAGAAAATAGGACTTGGTTACCTCGCATGAAAAGCACAATCCAAATGTGATTCGGTGTGGCTTTGTGCCTTTGTGTGGCTGCTTTGTGTCAGTAGAGTGTGAGAGGGCCACAGTTTCTATTTTGGTGTAGCATGTGCCAACATCTGGCCAGGTTTCTAGTCAGTTGATAAACAGTCTGCTTTTTGTGAGTCACAGTATGAAAGACTTGGGAGTACTGGTGACCTTAAGGCCTGGACTCAATGATTTTAGGAAGGTCATTTTATCTACACTCTACCTGGAGGAACTTGGTTATATCCCACCAATGACTACCTCCTTGGGACAGTCAGACATCTGTCAAAAGCTTATTTGGCTAGTATTGCATTGGCATTCAAGGATGAAGTAAGTGGCATGATTCAGAATTTAGTTGTCATTATATGATATGGAATAATAAGTTAATAAGTCATTCTTTCTCACAAACCCTAATAGATTGCTATGGTTTTACTTTACATTTTCCTGTTTGCCATGGGGATGTCCAGTATCCCCATCCTTCATTTATAGACATAAAGAAAAAAACTGACTTTCCACAGATTCTTATCTCCACCATAACCTCCAATGACACCTTAGCTGCTCTTGAGCCTTTATTCTGACCTGTTGAATGAAACTTATTATGTTGATAACAAACTGGGTTAAAAGTGTGTGAACCAGGAAGATTGAAATGAGTTGTAAAGAGAAATAACATTGTAAATGAGAACACAAGGTTTAAAATATATTTCAATTTTCATCTATATTCTCTAGAGAAATAAAAAGTGCTGGTCAAGATAAATAATCTTTCCACACTTCAATATGCTTTGAATAAATTTTGAATTCCTCACAAACAACTGTAAAGCAAAATAAAAGAGAAATTGGGACAAATCAGTTAAAGCCCATTTAATTGTAGACTGGCTACATACATTGTGTTAAAAAAAAAAAAGTTGTACCCTATGGTGATCAAGAAATGTCTGAAAGTAGAGTAAATAGCCAACTAGATAATCCCTTAAAGTGGAAGATTACACTTATGAAGGATAAGCAAGAGTCTAGGATGCTATCGGGAGGCAGGGCTGTTCATCCTTGGGTCACAGTATCCCTGCCTGGACATAAATATTTGGGCCCCTGACTTTTCTTTTGTAGAAAGAAACAGAAAGTCTTTGTATCAAGAGTTTAAGGGTAAAACGAGTACATTTCTGGTTTCTAGAATACATCAGGACTTAACAAAAACAAAGCAAAACAAAAAGGCACTGAGCAACCTCCTTTGGGGACAATCATTGTGCTGACATCTGAGAGGGACATTTTGCTCTTCATTTGGATTCTACTCAAATGCCTACTAAAAAGGTGATCAGACTATTTGGATGGAAGGCTTTTTCAAAACAAGCTGAGATTTCTTTCTAATCAGCAGAAAAGCAGGAGCCTGGCACCCTTCTGTTGAAACATAAATCTTCTTTTATTCATTTTCTGTTTTCTCTACTGATCTAGAGGAACATAGTTGATTTATTCTTTTGTAAAAAATAAAATAAAATAAATGATGACTGTATATAGTTCATGTTGACTAGGGCTGTCCATTTTCAGAGACACACAGTACCCTTAAATCCCTGGGATCTGCCCAGAACAAAAGTGTGCAAACCCCTTTCAAATGAATTGTTGCAGTTTCCTCAATGAAAAACTGAATAATACATCTCAGCAAGAATGCAAAGCCTGTCCACCCTCGAATCAGGTAAGGCAGAGAGAATTTTGGCAGGGAATAATGGACTAATTTACACTCATGGCTCAGAATTTAATCCTCAGAAACATTTCAGGAAGTGCTTTGGAACCAATTGAAAGAAATTTTGAAACATGTCATAATCACACGAATATCAAGTAGTAGAGCTGAGTTTAGAACTTAGGTCCTCTGATCCCTAGACCTAAGATTTTACCACATTGTGAGAAAATTTTGAAAAGTAGGTAGAGCTTTTCTACTTTCTTATTGAAAGTTTAGAAGAAAAATCACCAGTTCCCTAACAGCAAAACTTGAAGTAACTCCTGCTCCTTTGGCAAAGTTTTGTACAAGGGAACAAACAGCATATTTTGACTCTGTGGGATTATAACTCTATTATATACTCTACTCTGCCATTGTAACACCAGGGTAGCCATAACTTACAACAATGGCAAAATAGGTAAAGTTGTACTCTAACAAGAGTTCATTATGAAAGTAGAATGGTTCTACAGTCAGACAATCATATTGAATTTATAGGAGAGAATTTGAAGGTGTTTCCTATATACTGAGTTTTGCAAAACAGTCAGTGAAGACAATACACTATTTTTTTTAAGACGTGGTCATGGCAAAACATTCTCAGGCCACTCTTATATCTACAAGTCTAGCATTGTCTTCTGAATTTTAGCCATCAATGCAAGTTAAGTTTTTTTTAATGTTACCTGGATGGAGTATAAGAATAAGAGAAGAAGAAGGCCATAAGGTCATGTAATTATAGAATGCCATTTATCTGAGAGAAACATTCAAGGTGTAGCAGTGACGAAGGACTCTTTTACATCCATGATCTGTTCACATTTTTTTGTTGTTATTTTCAGATTCTAGGAGGTGGCAAATATTTTAACACACACACACATTACCCTGTGGGATTCTCATTCTTTTCCTTCAGAATTAGTTCTTCTTTCAATCTAGCCCCCAGAGGTATAACACTACAGGAAACATCGCTCAGTCATTAGGATGTTGATATCTTCTCATTTTGGTTTAAAATATTTAGGAATTATATGGGGATATAAGCTGCTTATCGATTATGCCCAAGTTCTGGGGATAAGCTCTAGCACTGCAGAACATGAACAAGACCCCAAACTAAACTCTTGGATATTTAAGTCAGCCAACGTCACTACATTTTTCTCTTTCTTCCTCCTATTTGTGTGATCTTTGGTCTATATGCTTAGAATTAGCTGACAGTTTTCAGAAGGCATTAAAACAGGTCCTCTCATCATTTTACTAAAGGTGATCTATGCTTGAATTTCTGTGATCCTGTGTTTATTGCTGTCCATCTGGCCTCTGAACACTTTCAGTATAACCACATTATTTCCTAGATGATCTTGGTAAAAGATCCTTGAGAAAAATCTCTTTGAGCATAGTTCTAGATGCTAAAGAAGCAAATACAATTTTGTAATAGGTTTGTTATTTGTTAAAAAGATCAACTCCATTGATAGATGAAGCTATACTGTTTAAACACAAAGGTCCTGATGCACCATCAGATCAATAAAATAATTTGAATGAAGATTCCAATACTTTGTAATGAAAACATATATCTATGTTTTATGCTCTTAGGTCAAGATGGCCAATGGACAAACACATCAGCATGACAAAGGGAGGTAGGCATGACACATCATACATACTTTTGGAGGTAATGGCCTTTGATTGCTTCTATAAAAGTGGAAGTCGATTGTCTTTAATGGTGTGGCATTTGATATGTCAAGCACACTTCAGGAATGCCCCAACTAGAAGATAAGTCAGTCAGCACAAACTAGACTTAAGAATAAGAGAGAGAAAGAGTGGGTGTGAAAGAAAACATGAAGAAGTTGAGTGAGTATGGAAGAAGGGGAGGATCTGAGAGGAGTTGGGGAAGCAAGATGAATATAATCAAAAGGACATTGAATGACATTCTCAGTTAATAAAATATTATAATGCATACTATACAAGTGTGTGGGGGGAGAGAGAAAGACAAAGAGAAATAGAGAGAGAGAAAGACAGAGACAGACAGAGGGAGAGGTGAGAAAAAAGTAAATTCAAAAAGATTATTCTTTCTCTAAATTTGATTTGGATTTAGAATTCCTATTTACCCCAACAGAATTTTGCTCCATGAGAATCATGATGCATTTTCATTTGCACTGTGAAGACATTACATCAAAGATCTCTCTTTTAGGAAATGTGAAATAATATTGTAAAACTTATTTTTTTTCTAAGTAAGAACAACACAGATGAATCTTAAAGAGTTCATTTGTTTGTGGCAACAGTAAATTCAATGTAAAGATTAAGAGAATTTTCCTGGTGTTTCCTTGTTGCTACATAGTATACAAGGAAACAAAAACTGAAGATTCCTAGAAGAAAAAAGGCCAAACAAGCCCAGAGTACCATGCAATTGGTCATTCACATCCAAAAGAACTGCATGTTTGTTCAATTGTAGTCTTAAGTGTCTCCTTGCCCAAAGCTCTTTCTAAAAAGTCACTTCTCTACTGAGATTCTGTGAAATTTAACTTGTTTTGTTTTTCCATATTTGTTAGTTCTGTGTTTGGTCTTTTAAGAGGAACTTTGTATATCCTTAGGGCACACACGGTGAAGAACTGTGTGTTGCAGGCTCTCTCTCTACGAGTTGATTAGCTGATGTTTGATGTATCATATAGCCAGTTAAAGAGCACCCCATTGGTCTCTTGCAATAATGGTCTTGTGACTGCTCATGAGAAGGGGTGTAGGGCTGCATCTAGAAGGACTTGCTATGTGGAAAGAAGCTGGGCTATGAAAACTCTGTGAAAAATGTTCTCCTAGGAAGAGAAGAGTCTTTGAGATGCTACATTGGCCGCACAGGATGAGTCTTTGAGATGCTACATTGGCCGCACAGGATGATGGGATATTGAATCAATAGGCTCTTCCATTAGCTGGTAACATAAGCTGGTACTTGTACTCTTTCATACTGGATCCTATGAAAGCAAGGCTTACTTAAAGAATGACTCTCATACCTATGAGTTACACTTATAGATTGACTACTAGCACAACATTTCAGAAGCAATAAACTTAGGGATGACGTTACTTGCTTCTGTGTTCACTATTCCATTTTACTCTTATTTTTACCTAATGAATATTTACGAAGCCTGAGGATCTCTGCTCAGTGTCCATCTGCTTCAGCACCGCATTTCTCACCTAATGCTCTAATCTCCTGACAGTGATGTCACAGCCCTTTCTCTCTAGGATTGGCTATAATTAGGGCTCCAGGTAAAACTTCTACAGCAGGAACAGATGGGCCTATAAGAAGCCAATTGTCTATACACATGCAAATTTCATCAACACTCCAAGACTGAAGAAAATTGTAAGAAATAGTCTCAGGCCCACATCAAGCATCTGTATGATGTGGAGGAGTTTCTGGGAGTCAGATGTCTTTTCAGAGGCCACAAGGGAACACAGCTAGGCCATTGAAATTCAAAGCTGCTGGCTTTTGATATGTGGTTGGGGGTGGGGTTGGAGTGGGTGGATCTTTGACTAGGCATAAAGAAGTGGGTGTTCACTTGTTTGCCTCTGAAGGAGGAGCTGCAGCCCAGGCAGTGTCAATCTCGATTAGCTCCTCTAAAGAACATTTGTGTGTGACATAAAATAAAAATGGTACAGTCGTGTGAAGTGAAAAGCGGTAATTGCAGATTCTTCTCAATGAGTGTTTTATATCATTGTGACCCTGTATTATTGAAATCAGTGAATCACCAGTTAAGTGTAAGAAAAAAAAATGTAGCCCTTTATTTATCAATTTACATGGTTGCAGGAAGCTTGCAGTATCTGTTCCGTATTTACAGAAAGGAAAATTAAGAAAGATAGGTAGGGCTACCTGTGGTCTTTCTGCAGAGACAGAGCCAATCCACACTGCTCTCCTTCCCTACTCGAACTTGTAAGCAAACTGTCATCGCATTTTCTTTCTTGCACAGGGTGAGCATTCTTGATTAGTTTGTAGTGACTCACAGTCACCCCTCCTGCTCTATAGCAGTTAATATATCCAGTGCCTTGTTCCTGTCTCTAGTAGTCAAGCTGTCTTCCCTTCACTATTCCACACAGAATTTCCTAAACAACTTTTCTAAGATACTTTCTGTCCTGGCTTTCTCAACTCAGATGAGGTATGTTGAGACCTGGGAAGAAAATCCAAGAGGCAATAAAATCTGCTTTAAGGAGATTTACAAATATCCATTGAATATGAATATGAAAATCTTCAGCTCAGCAGTTCCCCTCCTACTTAGATGTGCATTTCTTAAAGATGTGCACATTAGTTGGTTAAAAGAAACATAGTAGGAGGAGCTCTTTCCAGAGAGGTGAGTGGGTGCTTGCCTGGGCAGCCTGCCTGTCTGGGAAGAGAGCACAGCCCCTCCCCCCTCAGCTTCTGCGGCAGGGTCTTTGGTGTTCCACAGGACCCCTCCCTCCCCCCACTGCTGCGGGCCCTTTGTCTCCAGGGTCCTGGGAAGATCAGCTAGCCCTGTTGCACTGCTGAGGAGCTCTGCCAGGAGAGTGCTGAGGAGCTCTATCCAGAGAGTGCTGAGAAGTCCTACCCAGAGAGTGTTGAGGAGTTCTATCCAGAAAGTGCTGAGGAGTTTCATCCAGAGTGGAGAAGATGGGCAGGCACCAATGCAAGAATTCCTCCAACAACCTGAAAGGCAACATGACATCTCCAGAATTGAGGGAGCTCGAAACTAGAAGAATTGAACACTCTACTCCAGAAGAAATAGAAGAAATCGACTCTAAGCGGATCTTTATGAAAATAATAGAGGAACTTAAACAGGAGGTGAAAATCTGCCTTAAAGAAATGGAAGATAAGTATAGCAAAAAGATTGAGGAAATGAGTAAAGACATGGAAGAGAAATATACCAAAAAGTTTGAAGAAATGAGTAAATCCGTAAATGAAATTCTGGGAAACCAAGAAAAAACAATCAAACAGGTAATAGAAACAGTTCAAGATTTGAAAACTGAAATGGAGTCAAGGAAGAAATCACAAACCGAGGGCCGGCTGGCTATGGAAAATCTGGGTAAACGAACAGAGACTTCAGAAACAAGCATAACCAACAGAATACAAGAGATAGAAGAAAGAATCTCAGACTCTGAGGACACCATAGAGAAATTAAACACTCTGACCAAAGAAAACAGCAAATCCAACAAATTCTCATCACAAAACATTCAGGAACTGTGGGACACAATAAAAAAACCAAATCTAAGAATAATAGGAGTAGAAGAAGGAGAAGAATTGCATTTCAAAGATCCAGAAAATATACTCAACAAAATTATAGAAGAAAACCTTCCCATCCTAAAGAACAATATTCCTATGAAGGTTCAAGAAGCATACAGAACACCGAATAGACTGGATCAGAAAAAAACATCCCCTTGCCATATAATAATCAAAACACAAAGCTTTCAGACTAAAGAAAGGATATTGAGAGCTGCAAAGGAAAAAGGTCAAGTAACTTATAAAGGTAAACCTATCAGACTTACACCGGACTTCTCTATGGAAACCATGAAAGCCAGAAGGTCCTGGATAGAGGTACTGCAGAAACTAAGAGACCATGGATGCAAGCCCAGACTACTTTACCCAGCCAAGCTATTGTTCACTATCGACGGAGAAAACAAAATATTCCAGGATAAAAACAAATTTAAACAATATGTAGCTACTAATCCAGCCTTACAGAGAATATTAGAAGGAAAATCACAACCCAAGGAATCCAACATTCCCAACACTGCCTACATTAACTCAGACATCTAGCGACCCTTCACAAGCACAACTCAAAGAAGGAAAACACATACACTCTACTACCCCCAAAAATGACCGGAGTCATCAATCACTGGTCATTAATATCACTTAATATCAATAGACTAAACTCACCTATAAAGAGGCACAGACTTAGAGATTGGATACGAAAACAGGATCCAACATTCTGCTGTCTACAAGAAACACACCTCAACCACAAAGACAGACACCTACTCAGAGTAAAGGGTTGGGAAAAGGTTTTCCAAGTAAATGGACCTAAGAAACAAGCGGGTGTGGCCATTCTAATATATAACAAAATCGACTTCAAACTAAAATCAATCAGAAGAGATGGAGATGGACATTTCATACTGATAACAGGAACAATTCATCAGGAAGAAGTCTCAATCTTGAATATCTATGCCCCTAATATAAAGGCACCCACATATGTAAAAGAAACTCTTCTAGAACTCAAGGCGGTCATCAAACCACACACACTAATAGTAGGAGACTTCAACACTCCTCTCTCACCAATGGACAGGTCAATCAGACAGAAACCTAACAGAGAAATAAAAGATTTATTGGAGGTACTGAATCAAATGGACTTAACAGACATCTATAGAACACTCCACCCAAATAGGAAAGAATATACCTTCTTCTCTGCAGCTCATGGAGCTTCTCGAAAATTGACCACATACTTGGTAACTAAGCAAACTTCCACAGATACAAAAAAATATTAGTAACCACCTGTGTCTTGTCAGATCACCATGGATTAAAATTAGAATTCAATAGCAATGGTACCCCCAGGAAGCCAACAAACTCATGGAAGTTGAACAGTCAACTACTAAATCACCCCTGGATCAAGGAAGAAATAAAGAAAGAAATTAAACTCTTCCTTGAATTTAATGAAAACAAAGACACAACGTATTCAAACCTATGGAACACTATGAAAGCAGTGCTAAGAGGAAAGTTCATAGCACTAAGTGCCCACTTAAAGAAAACGGAGAAAGCACACATTGGAGACTTAACAGCACACTTGAAAGCTCTAGAAAAAAAAAGAAGCTGATTTACCCAGGAGGAGTAGAAGACTGGAAACAATCAAACTGAGGGCTGAAATCAACAAAATAGAAACACAGAAAACAATCCAAAGAATCAATGAAGCAAAAAGCTGATTCTTGGAGAAAATCAACAAGATTGACAAACCCCTCTCCAAACTAATCAAACGGCAGAGAGAGAACTTGCAAATTAATAGGATCAGAAACGAAAAGGGGGACATAACCACAGACACAGAGGAAATTCAGAGAATCATTAGATCATACTACAAAAGTATGTATGCCACAAAGTTGGAAACTGTAAAAGAAATGGACATTTTTTTAGATAAGTACCATATACCAAAGTTGAACCAAGACCAGGTGAACAATCTAAATAGACCGGTTAGTCGTGAAGAATTAGAAGCTGTTATCAAAAATCTCCCTACCAAAAAAAAAACCAGGACCAGATGGTTTCAATGCAGAATTCTACCAGAACTTCCAGGAAGAGCTAATACCTATACTCCTTAATGTATTCCACAATATAGAAACAGAAGAGTCACTGCCAAACTCCTTTTATGAAGCTACAGTCACCCTAATACCAAAACCACACAAAGACACAACCAAGAAAGAGAATTACAGGCCAATCTCACTCATGAACATTGATGCGAAAATTCTCAATAAAATACTGGCAAACCGAATCCAAGAACACATTAGAAAAATTATCCATTATGATCAAGTAGGCTTCATCCCAGAGATGCAGGGCTGGATCAATATACGCAAATCTATCAATGTAATCCATCATATAAATAAACTGAAAGAAAAAAACCATACGATCATTTCATTGGATGCTGAAAAAGCATTTGACAAAATTCAACACCCATTTATGATAAAGGTGTTGGAGAGACTGGGGATACAAGGATCATACCTAAATATAATAAAAGCAATATACAGCAAGCCGACAGCTAACATCAAATTGAATGGAGAGAAACTCAAAGCCTTTCCACTAAAATCAGGAACACGACAAGGCTGTCCACTCTCTCCATACCTCTTCAATATAGTGCTTGAAGTTCTAGCAATAGCAATAAGACAACATAAGGAGATCAAGGGGATTCAAATTGGAAAGGATGAAGTTAAATTTTCGTTATTTGCTGACGATATGATAGTGTACATAAGAGACCCAAAAAAAAATCTACCAAAGAACTCCTACAGCTGATAAACACCTTTAGTAACGTGGTAGGATACAAGATCAACTCCAAAAAATCAGTGGCCCTCCCATACACAAAGGATAAAGAAGCGGAGAGGGAAATCAGAGAAACATCACCTTTCACGATAGCCACAAATAGCATAAAATATCTTGGGGTTACTCTAACCAAGGAAGTGAAAGACCTATTTGACAAGAACTTTAAGCCTTTGAAAAGAGAAATTGAGGAGGATACCAGAAAATGGAAAGACCTCCCCTGCTCTTGGATTGGGAGAATCAACATAGTAAAAATGGCAATTCTACCAAAAGCAATCTATAGATTCAATGCAATCCCCATCAAAATCCCATCAAACTTCTTCACAGACCTTGAGAGAACAATAATCAAGTTTATATGGAAAAACAAAAAACCCAGGATAGCCCAAACAATCTTATACAATAAAGGAACTTCTGGAGGCATTACTATCCCTGACTTCAAACTCTATTACAGAGCTACAGTATTGAAAACAGCTTGGTATTGGCATAAGAACAGAGAAGTCGACCTATGGAATCGAATAGAAGACCCGGATACTAACCCTCAAACCTATGAACACCTAATTTTTGACAAGGGAGCTAAAGGTATACAATGGAAGAAGGAAAGCGTCTTTAACAAATGGTGCTGGCATAACTGGATGTCAACCTGTAGAAGAATGAAAATAGATCCATATCTATCACCATGCACAAAACTCAAGTCCAAGTGGATTAAAGACATCAACATCAATCTGTCCACTTTGAACCTGATAGAAGAAAAAGTGGGAAGTAGTCTACAAGATATAGGCACAGGAGGCCACTTCCTAAGTAGGACACCAGTAGCACACACAATAAGAGAAACAATGAATAAATGGGACCTGCTGAAACTGAGAAGCTTCTGTAAAGCAAAGGACACTGTCAGTAAAACAAAAAGGCTGCCTTCTGACTGGGAGAAGATCTTCACCAACCCCTCATCAGACAAAGGTCTGATCTCCAGAATATACAAAGAACTCAAGAAACTAGAAACTGAAACTCTAATTAACCCAATTAAAAAATGGGGTACTGATCTGAACAGAGAATTCACAACAGATGAACTTCGAATGGCCAGAAGACACTTAAGGTCATGCTCAACCTCCTTAGCGATCAGGGAAATGCAAATCAAAACAACTTTGAGATACCATCTTACACCTGTCAGAGTAGCTAAACTCAAAAACACTAATGATAGCCTATGCTGGAGAGGATGTGGAATGAGGGGAACACTCATCCATTGTTGGTGGGAATGCAAACTTGTGCAGCCACTGTGGAAATCAGTGTGGCGGTTTCTCAGGAAACTGGGAGTCAACCTCCCTCAGGACCCAGCAATTCCACTCTTGGGAATATACCCAAGAGATGCCCTATCATACTACAAAAGTATTTGTTCAACTATATTCTTAGCTGCACTATTTGTAATAGCCAGAACCTGGAAACAACCTAAGTGCCCCTCAATAGAAGAATGGTTAAAGAAGGTGCGGAACATATATACATTAGAGTTTTACTCAGCGGTAAAGAACAATGACATCTTGAATTTTGCATGCAAATGGATGGAAATAGAAAACACTTTACTGAGTGAGGTAACCCAGACCCAAAAAGAGGAATATGGTATGTACTCACTCATAAGTGGATTCTAGCCATAGTTAAAGGTCTTTGGGTCTATAATTTGTGATCCTAGAGAAGTTAGATAAGAAGATGAACCTGAAGAAAATTTATATAGTTATCCTCCTGGATAATAGAACTAGGCAAGATTGCCAAGCAAAGTAGGGTGGGTGGGGGGTGGAAGTAAGGGAAGATGGTTAGGGAGAGGGGAGAGGGTGAGAATTGGGGATGGCTTGGGGGAATGGGAGGGGGAATGAGGAAGGATGGTTATGGGTGCAGGGAAGTTTATATCGCAACTAGGAGAGCCATTCTAGGGTTTGCAAGAGACTTGATTCTTGAGGGTTTCCCAGTAAAAATTAAATAAATAAATAAATAAATAAATAAATAGAAAAATAAAAAAAAGAAAACGCTTTACTGAGTCAGGTAAGCCAGACCCATAAAGAGGAATAAGGTATACATTCACTCATAAGTGGATTCTAGCCATAATAAAAGTTCTTTGAGCCTATTATTCGTGATCCTAGAGAAGCTAAATAAGAAGGTGAACCTGAAGAAAATTCAGGTAGTTTTCCTCCTGGAGATTGGAAATAGACAAGAGTTCCAGGTAACCAAAGGTGCATGGGGGGTTGGGAGGGTAGTTGGAAGGGGAGGAGGTTAGAGAGAAGGGAGCAGGGGAGGAATGGGAAATGCTCGGGGGACTGGGAGGGGGGGAGGGAGGAAGGATAGATATGGGTTCAGGGAAGAATATATCTCAACTATGGAAGTCAGTTTAGGGTTTACTAGAGACTTGACTGTAAATGGGATCCCAGGTCCAAGGAGAGATCCCCATATTGTTCTCTGGACAGAGGAGAGGGTGACTGAACTGGCCTTGGCCCATAACCATACTGATGAATATTTTGCTTATCACCATAGTTCCTTCATCTGGCAATAGATGGAGATAGAGACGGGGACCCACGTTGGAACACTGGACTTAACTCCCTAGGTCCAACCGAGAAGCAGAAGGAAGGAGAACGTGAGCAGGGAGGGCAAGATCAGAGGGAACCTTCATCCGGCGATGGATGGCGATGCAGACGGAGACCCACATTGAAGCACCGGACTGAGCCCCCCAAGGTCCAAAGGAGGAGCAGAAGGAGGAAGAACATGAAAAAGGAAATCAGAATTGCAAGAGGAGCGATCACCCACTGATACAAGGCGACTGATCTAATGAGAGTTCACCAAGGCCAGTTGACTGGGACTGAAGGAGCGCTTGATCCAACCAGATTCTCTGAATGTGGCCGGATTCTCTGAATGTGGCTGGCCCGAAGTCTTTCTAAAAAGCCATTGACAATAACTCTGGGACTTGTTTCCTCTGCATATTCTGGATTTTTGGGGATCCAGTCTGATTGGATACTCACCTTCCTGGTCCTGGAGGGAGCGGGGAGGAACTTGAACTTCCCACAGGGCAGGAAACCCTGACTGCTCTTAGGGATGGAGAGGGAAGAGGAGAGGGAGTCGGGGGAGTGGGAGGGTGTTGGGAGGAGGGGCGTAAATGGAAACTTTTATATTTTGATAAACTTAAAAAAAAAGATTAAAAAAAAAAAAAGAAACGTAGTAGACCATGTAGACCATGACAGCACTACTGTATGGCGCAGAGATAGTAGAAAAATGGTGGTCTGTTTATACAAAGAACAATATGTAGACTAAGAGTGCTCAGTCCACAACTCTGAAGAACAATAATGATAATGGTAAGGAACGTCATGTAAAAAAAAAAAAAAATAAGAGACTGCTCAATGATTAGGAACACTTGTTGCTCTTCCAGAAGACTATGGTTTGATACCTAGCATCCACATGCAGTGAGTCACAGCTATTCATAATCCAGTTTCAGAGGATGCAATGCTGTCCTCTGACCTCCCAAGTACCAAGCACACACTTATATGCTTGTCGGCTTTCATACATAAAATAAAATGAATAAATCTTTTTTTTTTTTAGTTTAAAGAATGAAAGCAAAATAACACAAACTTCTACTTCAGTGATTCTTCATACAGGAGATAATGAGAAGGAGTGTAGGAGAGCTGACAGATCAGACAACATTCTGCTCTAGAATGTACTTGTGAGCTCCATGACTTTTGTTTTGTTTGCTGTGCAAGAAATCATTGAGCCATATGCTTTTCGAATGTGCAAAATGTACCTCAATGAATTAAAAATTAAAATATAAGAGAAAATATCCCCCAATTTAAGATTTACTGCTCAATCATTTGCTAATTCTTTGAGATAGGATTTCTCATTTATTTATTTTTTGACTGTTTATCTGTTTATTTGTTTGGAATTTGTTTCTTTGGAAATCTCCTAAGATGTTACTTATTGTTCTTATTCTTAGATGCTCCATTTATTTTACTTTTACCCTCTGTGATATATTTTATTTTTAATTCTTGAGTTCATATTGAATTTTGAGTTGTCTGTTTGATGCTATGTGCTATTATTTTTATACTTGCTCATATTTTTAAGCTAATTTTGCCAGAATTTTTCAATAATTTTGACTAACCCTTCCTTCTTTAAGCGTATTATAATATTCTTTATTTATATATAGGAATATCTTTCTACTTATTTTTCTCTCTCTCTCTCTTGTTTTCATAGTACTTTAGTATGGAAGTTGACCTTCTGACTTTACCAACGATTAATTTTAGTTTTTATGAGGTTTTTGAATCGCATTCCAATAGATAGCTTTTCTCCGCGGATGACCTTCTCTTTGTTTAGTATGAAAACTAAAACGATGATACTGAGATTCACTGGCTAACACGCTCCCTAAACCTACTTTCATTTGGACAATGTCATTGCTTCCTAAGTAGTGTCCAACCTTCTTGTTCTGAATTCCGGTCACTACAGTTACTCCTGGGAGTGGCACAAGCCACTTTTTGTACGTAGGGCCCAGGTTGTTTCAGCTCCTTCCCCTACTCTCATGTCCTTCCATATAGTCCCCACAGACCTCACCATATAAGTGTTTTAGTTTGTTTATATGCCCTCTTATTTGGAAACTCCTCTGCTAATAAGCCCAGCACACTAAATCGTTGGTTTTCTCTGTTTTCTGCCCCATGTATGCCAGTGATATGCAGGCCTATTTTATCAGGCTTATCCTCAGAGTGAATTCATAATGAACACTCCCTCCTAGTTATATTGAAATCACTGTAAGATGTTTTGAGACTTCCTCTCAATGTTCTGTTTTTCTCTGAAGATTCAGAAGATCAAAGACCATGCATGATACAATCATCATCTTTCCAGAATAAACCCATCTATTGATTTTTCATTAAGTTTAATATGCTATTTACCAGATACTCCTAGGTAATGACAGCAATATAAAAGGTGATAACTGGCTTTGAGAGAGCAATGTAAAAGAAATGGACGACGATTTAGATTTATTTTATTTTATTCATCTGTTTGTGTGTGCATGTGTGTGAGAGGGGACAGAAACAGAGAGAATGTTGTACCCTTCAAGACTCGAAGAGGGTGTTGAATAACTGGTGGAGGTTACAGGAATATTTTTATACACTTGGTGTGGGTGTGGGGAGCCAAACTTACAACTTCTGAGAGAGCAGCGTGAATGTTCTTGATGCTGAGCCACCTTTTCCAGCGTAAAGTAATGGAGTATTATTAAAAATCATCAACAAGATATATAATATAATATAATATAATATAATATAATATAAAACTCGTATTTAAGAGAAAAATAAAGCAAGTAGTTATCATGTACTTAAACCTATAGTTCAAAGCATTTTAATAGAAAAATAATATTTAGAACATTGAATGAGCATGTATTTTATCTAGAGCTACCAACTTTCATTAAGAAGTATCCTAATAAAAATTCCTGGACATTTAAGAAAAAAACCATTTTTGTCACTTAGGCCAAAACACTATGACTTAGAAGAAATAGAAAACTGGGTTATCACCAGTTATTCTGACAATGCTGTCCAAAGAATATTGAGTGACAGTCTAGATATACAAAAGAAGAAAGCAAGAGACAGATTCCTAAAACTAATATTTTTTTTCTAAAATAAGAAATACTCTATTACCAGAATGCATAGATTCATAAAATACTATCTTATTCTCCCAAAACTCTTCGGACACAGACAAAATGACTAGATCTGTGCAAAGGGAAGGATGGACGAAGAGTATTAGATTCATAGCTACTTACAGAACTAAGATTGATTGAGGATTAAAAGAGATAATGTAGTGATCATGTGATCTGATAATGTAAACATAGTACCATCATCAGAGAATAACAAACTTAACAAAGAGTAAGATGTGCAAAACAGGGAAAAGACAAAGCAATAAAGAAATAACTATTTTCAGTCATAATGATTAATGCTAGCACTGTCAGTGCCTGTATTTTGAGACTGTCGCATGGGTAAGGTGGAATAAAGCTAATGTTTAATCACGACATCTTAAGTCTATTTATTGTAAACTCTGTTGCTGAGGAACAGCATACGTGGTAGGAGAGAAAAACCAGTGTTGCGGAACTTTGGAAGGTCTGAAAGATTGTTCCAGTACTGAGCTAACAACGAATACAGCTCAGAAAGTCTGAAAGATTTCCTAAGGTTTTAGGCTAGAGGAGAGAATGAATTAGTGTTGCCCTACAGCAAGCAGCATGACCTCTGTGTTCATGTAAGTTGTCCTTGTTCTGCAAGACCCAGGAGGTAGCCAAGGAGCCTAGTCTGGAGCCCCACATGTAGGAAGTGCCCATCAGAGCCAGGTAACCTGGAGCTTATGGCTGCTGAATGTTTTCTATTAGTCTGCAAACTAAACTACTTGTGATCAGTACATTTCTATGTCATTTTGACTAGGTTTTACAGATCCAGGCAATATCACCAAACAATAATCAGAATTATGGTAGAGCTATGTAGTAAGAAGCTGCTTGTTACTTATCTCTTAGGTTCTACAATTCTGCTATAAGCTTAAAAGGTAGAAAAATTAAATGACATTGTTAATCACATTAGTAATTTCTGAAATACTTAATTTTCCATTTATTTACATACCACAGTTGAAAACAGAGAATGCTTGTTCATTTCCTAGCAGCCCAGACCCAAATAATCACATAGAAACTATATGAATTGCAACTTTGCTTGACCAATTACTCAGGCATATTTCTAGCTAGCTCTTACATCTTAAATTAGCCCATTTCTAGTAAATTGTGTGTCACCACGAGGCTGTGGCCTACTGGTAAGGTTCCAGCATCTTTCTCCTCTGGCAACTACATGGTGTCTCGTTGATTCTGCCTAATCTCTCTCTATACCTTTGATCATAGTGCCCACCTGACTTTACTCTGCTAAGCCATTGGCTGAAACAGCTTTATTTATCAATCAATAAAAGCAATACATACACAGAAAAACATCACACATCACACAGTTCTATGTCCAAAAAGAGAAAAATTAGTTATTTAGCCACATAGTATGTATTAAGTAGGGCAAATTATGATGACTTCTGAGCAAACCCGTATATTCTAAATTAATATTATCAACTATTTTAAAACTAGGAGAGACCCTAAAACATCCAGGAATTCATAAAATATTAAGCAAATGTAGACTGGAAGGGATAAGTACTTCTCGGTGGACATGAACCTCTACTTGTGTTGGAGGAAATCATACATGTATATTTTCTCTACAGTTCTTTCTGGATATTTTCAGGTCAGGAGATAATACATTGCCTTATAGATGTTGGGAATTCTTTGTAATAATCCTAAACACACAATAAAAAGGAAAAAATCGTGCAAACCAACTTCCTTCATAAAAATAATAACTCAATAATGGGTAGAACTTACTGAACATAGAACATTGGCCCACAGGTGCCTGTTTAGGATTCCTGGAGAGTCACATTTTCCCAACAGGCATAGCTCATTTTGCTTTATTGTGTGTCTGTCTTTGTGATAATAGAACTTCCACATATGGATGAAGTGACTACTTTCCTTCAAGACTTCACAAGTCTCATTCCTCACCGCCCGTCCCCCATCAACCATTTAGCTGTGAAACTTTTCTTCTTCAGCTCTCCATCCAACTTCCTTTTAATTTGCTTTCAATAAAATTATATTTTTTCTGATTATGGTAAGTAGAATTAGGGCCTAAAATGTTTTGTGGGCAAGACGGTAACTACAAAGTAAGCAAAGTTGGAAAGGGACTTTAAAAGTAAAGGTTTCTTTTCCTTCTTGTGCCCCATTCCTAGAGATATGAAACAACGTGGTATTTTGGATACTGGCTATCTCTGCAGCTTTGGGATGATACTGAAAGGATAAAAAATAAAGGTAAAGTGAGTACTTTTTAGTGGGCCCTGCCTAGATATGCCACTGAGCAAATAGGACACCTGTTAGCATTCAGACAAAACTGGCCCTGCCCCTAGAGGATGTGGCAGAGTAAGTTGTACCCTGCATCATGCCTGCATGCAGGGTAGGCAGTAGCTTGTCTCTTTATAAGACAAAGCTCCACCTACTTCCTACTTCTCTCTCTTCTTACTTCTTCCTCTCTCTCTCTCTCTCTCTCTCTCTCTCTCTCTCCCCCTCTCCCTTTCCTTACCCCACTCCCTTCATCTCAATAAAACTCCCTACTAAAGCTCCGTCTGTATGACTGTATAACGTATTTGTCTCTCACTCACCATGAGCTGTCACCCGCTGTGGTTTGGACTCACCTGTTGCCAAGGTCCCACTTGTGCAGAATTATTACACCTTCGACAGCATTAGTGCAATAGGTTTATTTGGGGCAGCAGGGCGGAGGAACGTGAAAGAATGAAAGACCATGTCAGAGTGAGAATATGAGAGAGGCAGGAAGATAGACAGAGGGACAAGAGGAAAGACCATGTCAGAGTGAGAATATGAGAGAGGCAGGAAGACAGACAGAGGTACAAGAGGGAGAAGAGCAGCCAGAGAGGACCAAGAATAGCAAGAGAGGACCAAGAGTCAGGAAAGGACAGAAGAGGTAAACAGAGGAAGGAGGAGGCAAGGAGAGAGAGAGAGAGAGAGCGAGCGAGCGAGAGAGAGAGAGAGAGAGAGAGAGAGAGAGAGATCTGTGCCTGATGAGCAATTTTAAGGGGCGCACATGTCCTGTAGCTGACAGCGGAAAGGCACCTGGTGACAGGTGATGGCATAAGTGCTTTGAAGGCAGAGCCATGCCTCTGCCAGTGAAAGCTTAACAGATACTATGGTTTTACCTGAGGAATGTGTGATGTTTTCTTTACTTTGTTTCCTAGTTGTGCATAGAATGTCTAGAGTAGGGCATATACACAGCCTAGAGTTCCTACACATATAACAGTGATACTTCACAGTAAATTCTTTCTCCTAATTCAGAGATTCCCTTATGATTGGAATCAAGAAGAGTTCTGTTAAAGAAATGGATATTGTTAGGGAAATTCCTCTAAGAGCTTTTCCCTTCCTTCTTTCCGTTCTTCCTTCCTTCCTTCCTTCCTTCCTTCCTTCCTTCCTTCCTTCCTTTCTTTCTCTCTTTTTTTTATTGACTGGTGATATGGGTAGACACAGGCACTGCTGTTCTAACACTTTCCTTCCTTGTCTAAATGCACCCTGGAGATATAACTCGAGTATTACAACAATAAAGAGAAACGAGAAAAATTGTTGAGACATGAGGAGTAATGTTATTGAGCCAGGAGGATTCTGATGGCTGGATTCAGTGCAGGAAAGAATAAGCTTCTATTTGATGAGGCTGCTCTTGCTCTATTTCTCTGTTCTTTGCAGCCAACATATTCTACCAGAAATTCCAAACAGGTCAAGGAGTCCCAAAGAGGTGAAAGAATTTAACCAAATTCATGTAGCTGAGCCATTTACAGAGCTAGGACTGGAAGGCAAGAAGAGAGACAATCTATTGTCCTCTCTGCAGGTCCATTCCTCTGAAAGGATTACCTGTGACAACTGTGAGGAAATTTGGGGTTATGTTTATTCATTTGCTTTCTGCCTAACTTGATTTTTGGTGAGAAAATACTAAAGAACTGTATATAAAGAAGATTGCAGGGCACTTAAGGACATAACATTTAGCTGAGTCTACATTACATAGTGTACACCTATGTCCTCCAAAGCAATGTCCCATTTATTGAAAAAGTTTAGACAACTGCATTAAAAACAAGAGAGATTTGTAATTGTGGTCTAAATCCTAAGCCTGTTGTCTAAGAGGGAAGAGGGGGTGGGAATAAAAGAGAGAGAGCAAGGAGCTAAGAGAATATAGACTCCTATGGGAACACAATTGAAGCTCTCTTCATTGTACAATCAAACAGAAGTATGTTGTGCATGAATCAATGTGGGTCTTCCCTGCACATGTAAGTAGCCTCCCATATTTATCTCTCTAGGCAACTCCAATACAGTCATTAGTTCACCACGTTGGCCCTTGGTAACTGCCATACTCGATTCCCACTTTGTCCCAGTATGGTCAAACTACTGTGTAATAGCCAACCTGGGAGGTGAGGGGCAGGGCCAACACGGTGGGGCCAAAGGTGGATTCAGAGGGGTGAGTATGACAGGAAAGAACACACAGGCGACTGTGTTGGAGGACAGCTCTTTCCTTAGAAGGGGCAGAGTATGGTTCTACCTTAGGAAGAATGCTCAGTTGGACGCATGTGGACATATGTTATTGGTTGGAGAAGGAACTTCAAGGATATTTCATCTCCATACTCAGAAGTGGCGGGGAGTTACGGGGGAGGCAGCAGAGGAAACTGCAGGAAGGTGTTTCTATCCTGGTCACCAGTCCCAAGTAACCACACAAATGCTTGGCCGATGATAGCTCAGCCTTGTTACTTACTAGCTAACTCTTACATTGAGATTAACCCATATTTTTTAATCCATGCTTTATCACGTGGCTTGGTACCTTTCTCAGAACAGCATGCCCATCTTGCTTCTCTCTGTATCTGATGACTCTCCAGCTCCTCCCTTCTTCCTCCCAGCATTCTTAGTTTTGCTATCCACCCTAACTTTATTCTCTTCAGCTACTGGCCAGGCGGATCCTTTACTAAACCAACCATGGCAACATATATTCACACAGTGTAAAGGAATATTCCATATTTCCCCCTTTTTGTCTGATTAAAAAGGAGGGTTTTAAGTTTAACACAGTAAAATTACATAAAATATGGAACCTTATAAGGTCACATAGAAAAGAAAGGAAGTCTAGTACAGGATGTTTCAGCAGTCAGATAATTAGAAACCAGCCCTTATAGCTTTGGGGACTCATGAGTTTATCAGTTGCTGAATTCACTGGGTCATGAGGACTGCTGGCGCCTAAGCAAGGCTGGACAGGAGTCAAACTACTGCCGCTCTCAGGATAAGCAAATCCAGGGATTTAGGCATGCTTAGACCCCTAGCTTCAGGTCAGGGCCACAAGAGATGTCATTACTTTTTCAGTCATTTGTTCCTTTTTATAAGTAAATGTTTATTCACATTCTCCCAAAAATGCTACATTAAAAAGTCATAATGTTAACAAATGCCCCCAAACCTCAGCACTTCTGAAAATCATGTGTTCCAAAACTCAAGATCTGAAAGCCTGGGAGGAAGGACATACCTTTTCCTGGCTACAGGCTCAAAGCAGAGTTTACAACTGGGGAGAAATACGGGAAGGAGATAAGGAAAACTTGCATCTGGGTGGCATTTGACTAGCTCTGGCCATCCTGGATACAAATTTGGACCTCATGCCTGCATCTTAAATTGGAAGAGTTACGTTTTAAAATGTTAAATATACCTTTGAAACTCAAACTCTGTGAATTCTATTTTTTGGACAACCGGTTTCCTCTACCTGACAACCATCCAGGGAAAGTTCCCGAAGCCTGTGAAGCATTCCACAAGCCTGAAAATCAAAGTCGGCAAGGGATGCAAAAGTGAACGGAATCCAGAGAGCTGTGCCATAGCGCGGAGTTCAGAATCTCAAAGATCCAAATAGCAGGGACAAATCGTGAAACTGACAAAAGGATCGGATTTAGGAAACTAGTTAATACTAAGTTAAACCTAAGTCTGGGTTTCAGGGACAGCAGCCAGAGCACATGTAAACATTTATTAATGGATGATTCTGAAAGGCCTCCCTGGCTATTTAGCAGCTTCTAGAAAGAAAGACTCAAATTAGCTGAAAGAGAAGAGCAAATGAAAGTAGAAAAGAAACTGTGTGGGGAGAATACATTGTAAGAGTCAATCTCTTTCATCTTCAGGAATGCACTGCTAATACATCAAAAAGCAATACATTCATATGCAAATACACACATTCATATATACACATATACCTATAAAAACATCCACGTGTTTCAAAGGGAAGGAGTAGGCTGTCTCAGCACCTTGAGTTATGAGGAAATAGAAACAGATGTACAGCCAGTTAATAGGTTGCTTTTGCTGCCTGCCTTGTTCTCTCTCCCTGCAGTTGGATTCTGGGGAATATTTAGCATAATATATGGCAACGTGTAGCTGCCCTCCAGTACATCAGCAGAAAAGAGATATTTACAATTGAATAGCAGTCAGCATGGGGCCCAGTGGGTTAGCTCTGCTGCAGTCAGGCTGTTATTTACAATTCTATCAACAGGACTCATTGTTCCCCTTGTGAGTTCTCAGTTGTCCTGACAAGGGAACAATCTCAGAAAGGCTTCATGGGGTACCTGGAAATGCTAATAGTTCCCTCTGAGGAGACACCTTGACCTCACCTATGGACAGAGAAGTAACTTCCAACACATTTCAAGACCTTCCGAAGACCCTCCTCATGTCAAAAAGGACGCTGCTGCTGTCTGACCCAGGTGCCCGAAAATTTTGAAGACAAGGTTACTCTGAATTGCTACACTTTTTCTTTTTCAAAAGCAAATGTGCTCCTGCTCAGAATTACCTATTAATATCTCAGCAAAAACCTAGCAGATCTTTCTTAATTTTAAATCACAAAGTTTCTCAGTTAGGGAAGTGCATAGAGACTGTAGAAGGGAGTTTAAGAAATTATGGCCCACAGACCAAACCTAATCCAGTATCTATCTATATGTAAAGAAGATGTGTTCAACATACAGTCACCCTGGCTTGTTTATACATTGTCTATGGCAGAGTTGAGTAGTTGCCATAAAGAATTAATGACCACAAAGATATTCATGGGAAAAAAAAAACAGTCAATACATGATGCTGGCTTAAGTAGAGCCAACACATGACAGATCCTCTCAAATAGAAACTGAGGCCTAGAGGAGCTAAGAAACATGACCCAACTTGCACAGTTCTTGCAGACACTTAGAAATCTCAACCACGTCTCTGATTCCACTGTCATCCCCACCATTAACATGTTGTCTCTTAGATTTGTCAATAAAATATAAACAAGTCATCGAAGGAAAGAAGGTTCATACACATCAACACACGGCCAGACATTAGCTTCTGTAGAAAGATGCTGAGATACTTTGTGACTGCACATTGTGGTCCATGAGTTTTCTCTTTGGTGTTATCAAGAATTTGAGACAGTAAGTAACCCCTGTATGCTAAACTGGAAATATTCTGAGGAATATTTTCTTCATAACTTGTCCATGATCCTCTATTTAGATCTCAATGACTTTCTAAGAAATTCATCTACCACAGAGTATGCACATGTGTACATATTGTCTATGTATGTCTGTGCACACCATACGCAACTGAAATGTATAAAACTATAAACCTCATACAGAAGTTTAATATGCAAATATTTATAAAATTGAAATTAAGGCTTCAGGATTTCCTGGCTGCTTATTGATGTGGGAATCCCCTCTACCCCTCTATGTGCTTTGATTACCATTAATGAACAAAGAAACTGCCTTGGTCTATTGATAGGGCAGAACTTAGGTAGGCAGGGAAGACAGAACTGAGTGCTGGGAGAAAGGAGGGCTGAGAGAGACACAATGGAGCCGCTGCCAGAGTCAGATATGCCAAATTTTTGCAGGTAAGCCACTGCCACGTGGTGATATATAGATTAATAGAAGTGGGTTAAATTAATATGTAAGAGTTAGCCAATAAGAAGCTGGAGCTAATGGGATAAGCAGAGATTTAATCAATATAGTTACTGTGTAGTAATTTCGAGTCTAAACTAGCCGGAGTGCTGAGATGAACAAGCAATTCCAACAGCTTATGTCCTTACTGTTATGGTTTTTCAGCCCGACAAACCTCTCCATGGACACAATAATCCAAATCAGACCAAATCAAACCAAATTAGTAAAAGGCCCAGGTTTAATGGATGCCAGCACTCCCAGGTGGCCCTCTGGAAAACAGGGGTAGGGAAAAGGTGAACCAGAATGACCACATGTTCATTGGCTGGGGGCAGTTTAAATAGCCTATGGGAGTGGTCTTGACCCTCTCTTGGGAGGGTTCAATATTTGGTGGGCTTTCTCAGAGGTGGAATTTGGACTGGGGCAACTCCCAGAGGAGGTAGTTTGAAATGAAACTTTTCACCCAGCATTCCAAAATGGATGCCAGGAGCTGGGGTGATGCTGCCAACCAAACACTAGAATTATTACTCTCCATAGATCATATTGGATGAATTCTAATTAGTTTTAATTGTCACCTTTATTCCCTATACATAGTACGAAATAATTGGATTTCTAGCCCAAATATGATTGGACTGAAGGATAATAAATTAATTCATAAATGCACTAAGATAAATCCTTTCTTTATACATGTTTTCTTGTAGGAAAAATCCTTCTGTTTTGAACAGAAATCTCTCCATATATAAATTTCAACATCATTCCTTTTCTACATTCTCAATTTTACTTTTTGCAATATGGTTCTGGGACAAACAATATTGCACATCAACTTAAAATATGGTCAAGGCTCAGAATCATCAGTTCGATCCAGCCCTGGACAATGCGAATTTCCATTTTAACAAAATAACCAGGGGATTTATTTGTATAATAAAGTTAGCAAAATGCATCTAGAGCATAATAAGATTCAGTCAAATTCTATAAGGCAAACTCTGAGTGCATGGCTTAGTGATCATTCTTCAATCAAGTAAAAAGAGGAAACAATGAAAAAACAAGCAACTAGGAAAAGAATTAATATTTAAAGAAACACTTACTGCTTCTTTTCTCAGGACACTATGTCCCAGAGGTACTAAAAATGCAGAAGGAAGATGGCACAGTCCCTGTCCTTGAAGAAGCCCTGTTTTAATGGGTAAACAGTTCGAGATGAAGCAAGTGTATAAACAAGTGCCATAGGATTCCAAAACCTGTTGTGTTGCGATAATGTCTCTGCTGTAGAGACACCTCCCAGATAAGATGAGAGTGCAAACCTCTAAACAGTCTGGCAGGCAGATGGCTTCGCTAACATCAGGAGGAAATGAATGCTAAGTCAGACAGCCATGCAAAGGCTTACAAGGCTAAGTGTTACAGTGTGCCCATTCCTGTAGGGCTCCAGTGAGCCAGTTGCTAGGTTCCCAACCTCTGCCCCTGAGTGTTGGGAAAGTCTAGTAAGTACAAATAAAACAAGGCAAAATGATGGACAAGGTTGATCAAGTGCTATCTGTCATGTTGGTACTTACCTGCCGATACTGTTTTGTCCCCTTTACTTGTTGATGAGGCAAACTGTCATAATATAAGCTGTTCAAGCAAGTAGTCAATGAAGCAGTGAGCTGAAAGAGGCTTCCAGCCATCAGACCATGAGGAACTGAGGCCTCAATCCAGGAGCTCATGAAAAACTCCACACTGAAACAATCGCATGAGTAAGTAATGGTATCTTCTAAATTAGGTCTCATGGCTTCACAAGAGGCTGAACCCGGGGATGCAGGCAAGCCGAAAGCTCCTCCTGCTTGTCACACAGAGCCTGTAAGAAATACATTATTTTTTCTAAGCTGGTAAAATTTGAAATAATATGCAATTGAGGAGCAAATTGCTACAACATATAAAATATGGCTTTCTAGAGATATGACCACCTCTTAACTATTTAAACCTATATTATCTAGAAGGAAAATATTTTGAAGATATGATTAAGTTTGAGAATTTGAGGTAACTAAATTTTTCTAGATTATCCAGATGAGTCCTAAATAGAATCACTTTTGTCCTTTTCAGTGGGAATCAGAGAGAAATTTGATATTGACAGAAGAAAGGAAATGGGGCCACTGATGGAGATGGATGTGTGACAAAGTTTCAGGCCACAGGATGCTAGCAGCCATTAACAACCAAAAGAGACAAAGATATAATTCCTATGTTCAGAGAGAAAGTAGTCCTTTTAACACTCTGATTTCATCTCAGTGATACTGACTTTGAACATTGGCCTCCAAGAATGTGAAGAAACAGATTACTGTTTGAGGTTCTTAGTCTTTTGGTACTTTATTACAGCATTCACAAGACGCTAATGCCATAAGCATGGGAAGTGACAAATTTCATGTAGATGGTGTGAGAGGTAAGCTAGGGAAGTGTCATGAAGATGGTATGGAAAGAATGGTAGGCAGAGCCTGTAGTTTGTCCAGTAAGTCAAAGGCAGATGTTTCTAAAAAACAGGAAGAGAAAATGCTTCTTCCTTGGCATCAAATGCCTCAACTGCATTATTCCACAGCTCTCTAGCGGCATCCTAGAGCACAGAGAGGGTAGGGAAGCCTGGATGCCTTTAACGTCATAAGCAGCAAGTTGAGTAAGAACTAACAAGAAATTGAGGAAACCATCAGAAAGACTCAATTCACAGAACTATGTTCTAAAAGAAGAGGCTGGAGAGAGAAGTAAAGCTGGGATTCAGGCAGATGGAGGGGGAGGAGGAGGATGCTGAGCAGCAGCAGCAGCTAAGTATGTCTGGAACCACAAAGTACTTTGCAGCAGATGCTTCCATTGAACATGCAGGTCAAGGACCAGAGCATTAGACAGTCTTCTGGGTCCTAAGGAAAGAATAAAACTTGTTTTCAAGGACTACTGGTGTAAATAGTGACTTTCCTTTGTGATTAGAGTTCAGAGTTCACAAAACACTTATCTAAAGGTCTTTCAAGAGAAAGAAAAAAAGAAAAAAGCTTCTATTGGGCACAAAAGAATGATGTTACAACACCAGGGAGCAAGAACCACACTAATCATTTGACTTCTGCAAAACTGAAGGCAGTGTCAGGATGGGGTCTCATTGACCTAACCCAGCCAAGCAGTCAGACACTGGGGGTTTGCCCTGGTTCTGGTGGCTCAGCCTTGTGGTACTTCAGTAATTCAATGTTTAAGCCAATAACCTTGAACTTAGAACAGGAGAATGTCAGTATAAACACCAATAAGGAACGGCAGAAAAAAAAGAGGGAAAAAAGTAGACAATCTTGAGACTGAGTTGCTGATATGCAAGTAAGTCCCAGGTGAATGTAAGATAATAGCATGCACAATGCTAGCTTTTCTCTCCTCACATGAATCTTTAATTTATTAGCATATTGTCTTGAGTAGAGGTATCAGCTGTGCAGTAAATGTGTAAAACTTGATAAGCTATTAATAACAGAATGTGTTGTATTTAGAGAGTGCCTGACTTACATATAATAAACTATCCACAAAACCTGGATGTAAAAATAGTTTTTAAAAATAAAGGACTACAATAGCTTGTTTTTAAATAGTGACCTTAAGTAAAATATTGTATTCATTCCGACAACTTTTTAAAGTCTATGATAAAGACGTAGTGATTTTGCTAACATTTATGAAAATGGAACAATATAAAGTTTACATTTACTTATTTATTGTGATGTGGATTAATTCTATCATTTAAAAATCTTTATTAGTTCTTTGAGACTATCATTTAAAAATCTTTATTAGTTCTTTGAGAATGCTATACACTATATTTTGATCATATTCACCCCTTCAACACCTTGAAGATCTACCTACTAATTCCATACCTATTTAATTTCGTATCCTCATTTTCTCCCTTTAACAATCTATTCATGTTTAAAAATATTTTATTCTGTGAAAATTTCACACATTTATAAAATAGATATATCATAGTCACTGATGACTACCTTCCCAAGCTCTTCTTAGTGTCCTCTACTACATGTCTTTCTCAACATCACGTCCTCTCTTTAAAATATTGTCATAAATAATTCCTAAATTGAAACATTGCTGCCCTTATACACAAGGGTATGTGGCCATCCACTGGAACATGGACATCCTACCACTAGCTGTGTCCTCAAAGGAGAGTGACTCTTCATTCCTCTGGCAACATAAGCTGCCAATAGCGCTTCCAGTACGGAAGGGTCTTGGGGTTCCCTACCCACCTATGCAGGGAATGTGACCAGCCTAATCTTGTGCAGGTAACCACAGCTATTGTGTGTGGATCTATGAAATAGTCATGCCGTGTTCAGAAGAATGTTCAGCATTTCACAGGTTTCCTCCGCATTTATCAACTCTTGCATTCTTTCTGAGCCCTTCTTTGATGATCTCCAAGCCTTGACAGGTGGAAGGCTAATATAGACGATCCTCACTCATCTGAGCACTTAGGCAGTGTTACTTATACTTTGGAACACTGACCACTTACAGGTCTCTACATTAACCACTACCCACTGCATAACTCTTTTCTGGCCAAAGCTGAGAAGCACGAGAATCTATGAGTGTGTTATTTGAATGACATGACACCCATAGGTCTCTGGCATTTGAGTATTTGATCCCTAGTTGGTAGCCCTCTTTCGGGGAGAATTAAGGGTATAATCTAATTGGAGAAAGTTTATTATGGATGGGTGGTAGGATTTGACATTTCAAATTCTGCCCCCCACCCCGAGTATTTTCATCCCTTTTTGCTTGTGGTTCAAATGTGTGCTTTTACTCCGGTATCATACCTGTTGGTCTGCTGTCATGCTCCTTGTCACGATGGTGAGGGCTCCTATAGCTCAGGGCTCATAAGCCTTTGGAGAACCTTCTGACAATAAGCAAGCTAGTGAATAAGGAGAGAGTTTTCTGTTCAGTTCAAGGCTGATTTCTCTGTTCTATATCCAAAATCATCAACACGGTCTTATAATCTAATTATGGTGGACAACCAAGAAAAATGACAATAGCCTGTATTACTTTGTGTCTCAGGGGCCTCCATAACCAATAACTTATAGGAAAGCATCTAGTACCTGGAATTGAACTTCTGAGGTTTTCATTTACCCATGTTTTCTGGGAGCCGCACTGTCCAACTATTCAGGTTATTTACGTTCAAACTCATATATATATATATATATATATATATATCTATATATATATCTATATATATTAACCAACTAGTAGGTTTTAGTAGGGCATCTTCGTGTATTATTAGTTTTGTATAACTCAACCCATCTTCTCCTCTCTCCAATCCCTATATCCCCATTTAAACCTTTAACTCTGAAATTTCTCCCCTCTCTTTTCATGAGTTCTACTATTCCCTCCAACTGAATTTTTTTTCTTTTGTTGGAAGACCATAGGTTTCCATGTAGCTTTTCAGAGCCATTCATGTTGATTAAGCCTTCTGCCCACAACTTGATTCTTTATATTCCACATCACTCCATGCATAACCATTCTTGTCTCTAGCATTTTCTCTCTCTACTTTGATTTTAATTGTATTTTATTATCGCTTCTATCTTAAGGAACCCACCCTCAGTAGACTGCTTCTAGCTTTCTGGTTTCCTCCTGTAATCTATATTAAACATACAGAACAAATTATAAATTTTATTTTTGTAAGATTAATAAGATGCACAAAGGATAAAATCCATCTCACAGTTAAACTTCTTGGTCCACATTTGAAACTAATATTCACTGCTTAGCTAAAGTACTAATGTAAACTAGGAAAACCTTGTAAAGTACTAATGTTAATTAAATATGACTGGCATCTGGATAAACATTTCTAATATAAGAACTTAATTATAATGAGACGCTTACGTCATTTCTCAATCAATTATTAAATCTATTGACCTCATAGGTTATTTCAAATATTTTATTTTAAAGCATGAAACGATAATAATAAAAACAACATAATATATTTAAATATTGTGCTTTTCAATTTATGGCTCTTATGTAAAACTATAATTACAATTTTTTTGTGAATAGTCTTTAAGTGGGTAAAAACAGGTTTCAGAGCTCAACGCCAGCTAAATCATTGCCCCTTTTGGAAAAAATGATAGAAAATAAGCTCAGTAAATTTAAGTTGTCAGCCTGGAAACCATTGAAGTTCTCCATAGCTCACAAAACACTGTGATCCAAAGCTTCAACGTCTAGTTTCACAGCGATGAGCTATGAATATGCACTACTTGTAAATGACATCTCAGATTTCAATGTCTCTTAACTATGAAAGCACAGTGAAAAGGAAGACAGGAAGAAAGAAAGAGAGAGGAAGAGAGACCAAAAGAGAGAAGACAGAGTGATTACCCATTCCTATTATGATGCTCTTACTTCAAATATTTACCTTCGTACATAGTCCATTCAGCTATTCCACTTCCCAAATGTTAGAAAAAAAATAATAAATGCTACATTTAAAATTTTAAAATGTCCCTAGGGTCACAGAGAAACTACTCAACAAAAATATTTTTTGTGTTAAAATGCATTAAATATCAGACTATTATTGTCAAAGTACAGTTGAAATAGCAACAAAGGATTAAAATAGCTCAATTTACCTCCAGGGGCATTGGTGTTTTCATGGAAGGACATGTGTCCTTTTTTGCTTTCTTGTTTTTCCTGTTACATTTTTATCTTGTACCCAAAGGGGATGTTTCAGTTGCCCAATGTTTGACTGTCCCTATAAGCCAAGCATATAAGAAACTACTTCTAATAAGAAAATATGAAAATGGGAAGTACCAGGAGACAATAAACTCTATAGTACTGTGCTCAAGTGGTAGAAATAAATATTAAGAAACTCATATTTTTATGCAAAATTATGAGGGTTAGCTACATTCACTATGAGCCTTGGTTTCTGCATCTGGTCCTGAAGAATAAGATCCAGAGGGTAAGTGTTGATGATCAGAAGATGGACACTTCTGTTGGGAAATGAAAATAGACAGGAATCTGTGTGGGTGACCCGTGAGGACAAAGTAGAACTCCCATTAAGTGCTTCTTCCTCCACATCTCCAGCTTAGATGACAAGTACGTATTGAACATCCATCTCAGTCAGGGTGGGGAAAGCTGGAAGAAGGTAGAAGTGTGCAGCAGGGAGGCTAGAGGCTCGACTCTGCCATGCCAACAGTGATTAAAGCTGTGCTGTGTGTGGTCGCAGTGACTCAGCTTCCTATCAGTCCTCAGCCACATACCCCATGGGGTTTCCCTACCATCTTCACTCAGTGAGCAAGATATTTCCTTCAGGGGCTGCAGAGATGGCTTATCATATGTTCTTCCAGAGGCCACAGGTTCAATACCTAGCACTCACATGGTAATGCACAACTATTTCTACTCCAGTCCTTCTTCTGGCCTGCATAGGTACCTGGAACAGGTAGATAGGGTGCACATACATGCAGGCAAAACCAGCCTTACGCACGAGAGGAAAAGTGTCTTCTTTGCTCCACACTAAGCCGGAACTGTGTTTGGAAAAGACAAATCTAGTGTAGACTGAGACAAGCTGACAGAAGAGCCCTGCACTTTGTCTGTGGTCGTCACCCTTATTTTCCCTTCTCTTAACTTCCAATGGAGGGCTGTGCACATGCAGTCTGTGTTTGACTTCTTAGAAGATGAAAATCTTCTCAGAAGATTCTAGAAGTAGAATTTATTACTTCTCTATAATACTTAGAAGTGAAAATCATCCAGAAAGAAACTAGTAAAGGTGACTTTTGAATGTAAAAATAATAAAAATCCTTACACTCCAAATAGGGGAATTTAAGAAAGCTAATAAAAATGACGATCCCATACAATAATTTATTTTATAAAACTTATTAAAATATTTCTGTGCTTTTATCCCAAGTTTTTTCTTCTCTATTGCTTCTCTAAATATGATTACTCTCTGAGTCTAGTAAACACTATAACTTATGGTTGAAATCAATAACTTTCGATGATCAGCGTTGTTGTTTTGAAACTTGACTTTTTTATTCTCCCTGCACTGCCTCCTTACTTTGTGGATTTCAGGTTTCAATAAACCCTTTCCATCTGCCCCTCAATCTCAAGTTGTTATTACCTTTTTAACCTTAGTGAGCTTTGCCTTGTGTATCTCTTATTCAGGTGTGGTGGTTCACATATTTCCCAGCTTCCCTTCCCTTTCCAGACCCACTTGCCTGATGTGGATGAAGAAGAGGGAGAAGATTCATTGTGGAGTTGGTATGCAGGACAGCTCTTACCCAGCATGTAGTGTTGGGCAGTTGAGTTGCACCTGTGCAGATACCCTTGAACATTCCATGACTCTCTGATGGTTTAAAAATTTTGAACTTTCCAAATTAAATATGTGTGTTCTTATGTATTCTTCTAAACTTGATATGCTAGGCTTTTACATAAAGAAAAGATTTTTAGAAATTTAAAAGTAAATTTCTTCTTTTCTTTCTTCTTTTTCTTTCTTTCTTTCTTTTTTTTTGCGGGGCGAAGGGAGAAAACTGATGAAAGAGCTTTTTGTAAAACCCAGAAAAATTTTTAGCCCTAAGAATAGCATTATGAATTCCATCAGGATCAATTTTATGGCTATTATTTTACACGGGAGAGTATATACATAACAACAAGAAAGAGTTCTCTGACCCAAATATCCAAGTCATCAACTGCAAATCATGGCATGCGTAATGGAAATAATTTGGTTGGTGAAGGAACAGGAAGGGCGTCAAAGGAGATGGTAATTTTAGCAAATAAGCTTATTTGATAGTCTATGAAAAGACATTTCCTGTGTTTGCTTGTTTCTGAATTTCACTTACACATCAGCTCCTAAAGATCATAGTTCTCACAAAACAGCCACATGCTGTCAAACTGCAGACTTACGTAATGGACCCACAGCGGCTTTCTTGGGCCACCATGTGTAGCTAGGCCATGAAGAAGGATGCTTAAAAGAAAACCCACACTAGCTCAGAATTGAGAATAATAGAGGGTTATTTATTTAGGTGAGGACTCACAGATCACAATTCTCTGCTGGAAGGGGAAACAGCAACCGAATCCTGCAGCTAGAAAAGAGGCCAGACACGAGCTTTACGTTGGCATAAATAGTATAAGAGGCCACGCCCAAGTGGGCAGCTAACTTAAAGGCTACTGATGGTAGGAATTCTTAAAGCAGGGACAGCGTAAGAACCCATGCACCAGACAGCTGTCACAGACCCAGTGGTGTAAAGCACAAATACATCGTCAAGTTTGAGATACCTACTGCCCCAGCTGACAGGAAGAAGTGGCTTCCTTTATCACTGAGTTCCTAATTAATTTCAGCCAAATATATACAACTGTACCCTGTCAAAGTCATGTTCCTCAATGCCTGGTATACAGTGAGGTGAGGAAGTTGGGCCCAGTCACTTTCCGTTAGGATGGATACTTCTGCCTGCATCCCTGATTCTCATAAAATCCTAAGGCATCGGATTTGAATACTCAGATCTCAACCACTCTCTCTGTTGAATCTTATATATGCTGTGTTTTGTTTTGTTTGGTTTTGTTTTTTTAGGTATTGATCCTGCGGATATTTCCTGAAAATTCTTTGCACATTAAAGCCATCTCAGGACCTGCTTCCAGAGAACTGGCTTATGGTATAATACTATGTGTCTTTTCCTACAGTGCTTCTGTTGGGAAGTTATGAACTGCATGAACAGCATTCACTTTTATTATTTATTATGAGTTAGAAGATTTTATGACTAGAAACTGTACTTTATTATTTAACTACAAAATGTTGTCTATACGCAAGGATAATTGTTTGAATTGTATCTATTAAATTAAAATTGTTCATCAAATTTAAACCACAGTGTTTTCTAGTAGCTTCTGTGTTTAAATTTATATTCTGTGGATTGAGATCACTCAGTGATCCATTTCTAAGAAAGGACAGACACTGTGGCAGCAGCCTTTAAGAAGACAGCCCTGAACTTAATTTAATGATGCACATTATATTAGCCCATTATGTTGGCTCTTCTTTTCTAAGAATTATTGAATGTACTCAAATATAGCAACCCTCAGATCTCAAGGAATAAACTGAATTTGCAGTCGGAATAGAGACGTATATAGGATTGTCACCGCAAAAAGGGATGACGGAGGATACACATGAAAACTTAGTGATCAGAAATTATGTGGCACTGTAGAAAGAAATAGTGTCCTCAAAACAACAGCCCTGGCTCAGTTGTGCTCACCACGGTCGTGGTCACTTACGTTATAACCTAGCTCACACATCAAGAATTTTTTAGGTTGAATTCATTAGTGCTGTTCTTCAACCTTGTTTGCTGTGAATGGCAGCTATAGATATTCATGGCTGCTGGAGGTATTGAGAACACGGGGCAGTTGAATTTTGAACCTTAAATTGAACATTAAAATCACTACACACAGGCTCCTCCAAGGCTTAGGAAAGATGGCAGATGTAAGAACAGAAAGAATTGGAGAGCTAAACAAAAGGATGGAGGACAATAAAATGCTTTATTATGAACATGACATGACCACAAAGTTCATGAACTCACAACAGCTGTGATTGCCTGCATAGGTGTCACACATCAACCTGTTAACGTTCAGTGACTGCTGAAGCCCACAACACTATACAGTAAATGTACAGACCCATAGACTAATGCACGAGAAGTGTATGCATACACGTCCACATGGAATAACCCATTTTACAGAGCTACGAAAACACGTCTTTTGGGAAAGTCATTGTCATATCTCTAGAAGACTTGTGAGGTCATGATTCTCCCTTCAACATGGGAGTTATTCCCAAAACACCTCATCAACTTCTCCTGCAAGGCAATGAACAACCTCTCCATTCCCCCACACCAGGAGGCCTTAGAGAGGTAACATTCACTCTTCATTCTAACAGTCAAATTTACATAGAGACAATCCCACAAAATTACCCGCTAACAGACCACATAAAAATGTCTATAGAAGACAGGCACTGAGCAGACAGACAGGTCTGGGTGTGAGTGAAGTCCAGGTTCAGGGACGTTTAGTAACTTTATCTGATGGTTTGGAATGTCAGGTTTCCCTTTGGAAGCTGGCTCTTTCCTGGGTGGTGTCACCTGTTGTCAGGTTCTACCTGCTCTTATTGTGATTTAAATATACATATTATCATTGTCTTTGTCTATGGAATTTTCCAACTACATCTGTAAAAACTTTTTAGAGGAGTGGAAATCAACCCCTCTTCTTCTCACTGCTTCTTCGCGCAAAGGAATAAAGAACATGTAGTGGTAACATGCTTGGGTTAATTTTTTTACCCTCAAATCTTCACTTGCCATAGACGTCCTATTCTGAGCCCTCATGGGGTACTCAAGACCCCCGATAAGTAACAGATAGAAATAGGGGGGGAAAAGTCGCTGTCTCCAGTGACACAGACCCTGCTGAGTTGCTCACTCCCCAGTGGTACCCTTCACACCCATGCCTATGATAGTACAGAGGGTGACAAAGCACAAAGTGAACAATGTAATAGTGGGGTGTGTAGTTGGTAGGATGAAGGGGAGTTTCTGGGGATGGGAAAGGTAGAAGAGATGTAGAGTATATACTTGTATGAAATTGTCAAAGAATAATTGTTATAAAAGAAAGACATCCGTAGAGACGAAATGACAAATCTGGAAGGTTGCATGCATATTGTGCTATCCTGAAATTTTTCAGCTCATTTCTTTTGCCTGTTGACTGATGTTTACACCCATACATTACCACCAACAACCAAAAAAAAAAAGATAGAAAGAAAGAAAAGAAAAAAAGATTTTAACTGAGTCTATCTTGATGAGACACTGAGTTGGTTAAGTAACTTGCAGGAGAGAAGCTAAAGGAAGCAACCACATCATCACAAAGCCCTGGTACTATATGGGAGTTTCCTGTTCAACTTGTATACAGTTCCAATGCAGCCTCCTCTTCCCCTGGAACTAGCTACTTCATCAACAGAGCTTCCATAGTCTTGTCAGTTTCCTGAAATATACGACATTACCTGTGGCACAAGCAGAAAAGGCACATCCCAGGGCTCCTGCTACGGGAAAATTATTTAGGTGGTTGTTTGTTCTAGTGATTTGTCTTCTACTTGAGAATATGTTTATATTGTGTACACATGGATTAAATTGTCAACTAACACCATACCTCCTCTAGAATTTCTAACAACATGAACACATTCGTGACGTCTTCCTCAGTGGCTTCGCGGTCCTAGTTAAGCACTAAGAATGTATTGGGGTTCTGATAGCCAGCCTGCAGCAGCTAAGACCGCAGGCAGGGACTCTTCTGATCAGCGAGGGGCTCTGATCCTGTGCAGGGATAAGTGTGTGGACCTGTGAGGGGACACACAATATTCCCGCCATCCTTATCTCCCTGGCTACTCCAAAGGGGCAGCTTCCCCCAGCTAATCCCTCTCTCCTGCTACACCATCCCAGCTTTTGGTCTCGAACCCCTCCCCTCCCCTCTCCCTTTTTCAGGGCTTAAATTCCTCCATCTCAGCCAGGGTGGGCACCACGGGGCTGGATAGGTGGTGAGTGCAAAGGTAAGAAGTCCCTTTGTTCTAATAGCCTGCCTGCAGCTAGCTAAGACTGCAGGCAAAGTGATTCCTGGATAGCAAGGGTCACTAATCCAGTAGAAGAAGACCCAGCGGAGGGAAGAGCCATTGGAGAGCATCTGAAGGAAGAGATGGGCAGGCGCCAAGGCAAGAATTCCTCCAACAATCTGAAAAACAACATGAAATCACCAGATCCCAGCGATCTTACGACAGAAGGACTCGAACGCCCTATTCCGGAAGAAGTGGAAAACAGTGTCATTATGAAAGCAATAGAGTCTCTAAAACAGGGTATGAATAACTCACTTAAAGAAATAGAAGAGAAATATAACAAAAAAATAATAGAAATGAGTAAAGAAATGGAAGACAAATATAACAAAAAGTTTGAAGAAATGAGTAAATTCGTAAATGATACCCTGGGAAACCAAGAAAAAGCAATCAAACAGGTAATGGAATCAGTGCAAGAATTGAAAACTGAAATGGAGGCAGTGAAGAAAACACAAACCGAGGGCCGGCTGGATATGGAAAATCTAGGTAAACGAACGGAGACTACAGAATCAAGCTTAACCAATAGAATACAAGAGATAGAAGAACGAATCTCAGATTATGAAGACACCATAGAGAAAATAAACGCCCTGACCAAAGAAAACAGCAAATCCAACAAATTCTCATCACAAAACATTCAGGAAATATGGGACATAATAAAAAAACCAAATCTAAGAATAATAGGAGTAGAAGAAGGAGAAGAATTGCAGATCAAAGGTCCAGAAGATATATTCAACAAAATTATAGAAGAAAACTTTCCCAACCTAAAGAGGGATATTCCTATGAAGGTGCAAGAAGCATACAGAACACCGAATAGACTGGATCAGAAAAAAACGTCCCCTCGCCATATAATAATCAAAACACAAAGCAGTCAGATTAAAGAAAGGATATTAAGAGCTGCAAAGGAAAAAGGTCAAGTAACCTATAAAGGTAAACCTATCAGACTTACACCAGACTTCTCTATAGAAACCATGAAAGCCAGAAGGTCCTGGATAGAGGTACTGCAGAAATTAAGGGACCATGGATGCAAGCCCAGACTACTTTACCCAGCCAAGCTTTCGTTCACTATCAACGGAGAAAACAAAATATTCCAGGATAAAAACAAATTTAAACAATATGTAACTACTAATCCAGCCTTACAGAGAATACTAGAAGGAAAATTACATCCCAAGGAATCCAACACTGACTACAATAATCCAGACATCTAGCGACCCTTCACTAGCACAATTCAAAGAAGGAAAACACATACACTCTATTACCACCAAAAAAATGACTGGAGTCAACAACCACTGGTCATTAATATCTCTTAATATCAATGGACTCAATTCACCTATAAAGAGGCACAGACTTAGAGATTGGATACGAAAACAGGATCCAACATTCTGCTGTTTACAAGAAACACACCTCAACCACAAAGACAGACACCTACTCAGAGTAAAGGGTTGGGAAAAGGTCTTCCAAGCAAATGGACCTAAGAAACAAGCGGGTGTGGCCATTCTAATATCTAACAAAATCGATTTCAAACTAAAATCAATCAGAAGAGATGGAGATGGACATTTCATACTCACAACAGGAACAACTCATCAGGAAGAAGTCTCAATCCTGAATATCTATGCCCCTAATGTAAAGGCACCCACATATGTAAAAGAAACTCTTCTAGAACTCAAGGCAGTCATCAAACCACACACGCTAATAGTAGGAGACTTCAACACTCCTCTCTCACCAATGGACAGGTCAATCAGACAGAAACCAAACAGAGAATTAAGAGATTTATTGGAGGTACTGAATCAAATGGACTTATCAGACATCTATAGAACACTCCACCCAAATAGGAAAGAATATACCTTCTTCTCTGCAGTTCATGGAACCTTCTCGAAGATTGACCACATACTCGGCAACAAAGCAAACTCCCACAGATACAAAAAAATATTAGTAACCACCTGTGTCTTGTCAGATCACCATGGATTAAAATTAGAATTCAACAACAATGCTACCCCCAGGAAGTCAACAAACTCATGGAAGTTGAACAGTCAACTACTAAATCACCCCTGGGTCAAGGAAGAAATTAAGAAAGAAATTAAAGTCTTCCTTGAATTTAATGAAAACAAAGACACAACATACTCAAACCTATGGGACACTATGAAAGCAGTGCTAAGAGGAAAGTTCATAGCAATAGGTGCCCAAATAAAGAAAACGGAGAAAGCACACATTGGAGACCTAACAGCACACTTGAAAGCTCTAGAAAAAAAAGAAGCTGATTCACCCAGGAGGAGTAGAAGACTGGAAATAATCAAACTGAGGGCTGAAATCAACAAAATAGAAACACAGAAAACAATCCAAAGAATCAATGAAGCAAAAAGCTGGTTCTTGGAGAAAATCAACAAAATTGACAAACCCCTCTCCAAACTAATCAAACGGCAGAGAGAGCACATGCAAATTAATAGGATCAGAAATGAAAAGGGGGATATAACCACAGACTCAGAGGAAATTCAGAGAATCATTAGATCTTACTACGAAAGTTTATATGCCCCAAAGTTGGAAAATGTAAAAGAAATGGACATTTTTTTAGATAAGTACCATATACCAAAGTTGAACCAAGAACAGGTGAACAATCTAAATAGACCTGTTAGTCGTGAAGAACTAAAAGCTGTTATCAGAAATCTCCCTACCAAAAAAAGTCCAGGACCAGAATGTTTCAATGCAGAATTCTACCAGAATTTCCAGGAAGAGCTAATTCCTATACTCCTTAATGTATTCCATAATATAGAAACAGAAGAGTCATTGCCAAACTCCTTTTATGAAGCTACAGTTACCTTAATATCAAAACCACACAAAGACACAACCAAGAAAGAGAATTACAGGCCAATCTCACTCATGAACATTGACGCGAAAATTCTCAATAAAATCCTGGCAAACCGAATCCAGGAACACATTAGAAAAATTATCCATTATGATCAAGTAGGCTTCATCCCAGAGATGCAGGGATGGTTCAATATACGCAAATCTATCAATGTAATCCATCATATAAATAAACTGAAAGAAAAAAATCATATGATCATTTCATTGGATGCTGAAAAAGCATTTGACAAAATTCAACACCCATTTATGATAAAGGTGTTGGAGAGACTGGGGATACAAGGATCATACCTAAATATAATAAAAGCAATATACAGCAAGCCGACAGCTAACATCAAAGTGAATGGAGAGAAACTCAAAGCCTTTCCACTAAAATCAGGAACACGACAAGGCTGTCCACTCTCTCCATACCTCTTCAATATAGTGCTTGAAGTTCTAGCAATAGCAATAAGACAACATAAGGAGATCAAGGGGATTCGAATTGGAAAGGATGAAGTTAAACTTTCGTTATTTGCTGACGATATGATAGTGTACATAAGTGACCCCAAAAACTCTACCAAAGAACTCCTACAGCTGATAAACATCTTTAGTAACGTGGCAGGATACAAGATCAACTCCAAAAAATCAGTGGCCCTCCTATACACGAAGGATAAAGAAGCTGAGAGGGAAATCAGAGAAACATCACCTTTCACGATAGCCACAAATAGCATAAAATATCTTGGGGTTACTCTAACCAAGGATGTGAAAGACCTATTTGACAAGAACTTTAAGTCTTTGAAGAAAGAAATTGAGGAGGATACCAGAAAATGGAAAGATCTCCCTTGTTCTTGGATTGGGAGGATCAACATAGTAAAAATGGCAATTCTACCAAAAGCAATCTATAGATTCAATGCAATCCCCATCAAAACCCATCAAACTTCTTCACAGACCTTGAGAAAACAATAATCAAGTTTATTTTAAAAACAAAAAACCCAGGATAGCCAAAACAATCTTATACAATAAAGGAACTTCAGGAGGCATTACCATCCCTGACTTCAAACTCTATTACAGAGCTACAGTATTGAAAACAGCTTGGTATTGGCATAAGAACAGAGAAGTCGACCTATGGAATCGAATAGAAGACCCGGATATTAACCCACAAACCTATGAGCACCTAATTTTTGACAAGGGAGCTAAAGGTATACAATGAAAGAAGGAAAGCATCTTTAACAAATGGTGCTGGCATAACTGGATGTCAACCTGTAGAAGGATGAAAGTAGATCCATACCTATCACCATGCACAAAACTCAGGTCCAAATGGATTAAAGACATCAACATTAATCCGTCCACTTTGAACCTGATAGAAGAGAAAGTGGGAAGTAGTCTACAAGATATAGGCACAGGAGGCCTCTTCCTAAGTAGGACCCCAGCAGCACAGACAATAAGAGAAACAATGAATAAATGGGATCTACTGAAACTGGGAAGCTTCTGTAAAGCAAAGGACACTGTCAGTAAGACAAAAAGGCTGCCTT
This sequence comes from Myodes glareolus, assembly GCF_982192425.1. NCBI lineage: Eukaryota > Metazoa > Chordata > Mammalia > Rodentia > Cricetidae > Myodes > Myodes glareolus. The sequence goes on along the minus strand of NC_142038.1, from coordinate 15,769,118 downwards.
CTGACTGGGAGAAGATCTTCACCAACCCCTCATCAGACAAAGGTCTGATCTCCAAAATATACAAAGAACTCAAGAAACTAGGCACTAAATCTCTAAATAACCCAATTTAAAAAAGGGGTACTGAACTGAACAGAGAATTCACAACAGATGAACTTCGAATGGCCAGAAGACACTTAAGGTCATGCTCAACCTCCTTAGTGATCAGGGAAATGCAAATCAAAACCACTTTGAGATACCATCTTACACCTGTCAGAATAGCTAAACTCAAAAACACCACTGATAGCCTATGCTGGAGAGGATGTGGGGTGAGGGGAACACTCATCCATTGTTGGTGGGAATGCAGACTTGTGCAGCCACTGTGGAAATCAGTGTGGCAGTTTCTCAGGAAACTGGGAGTCAACCTCCCTCAGGACCCAGCAATTCCACTCTTGGGAATTTACCCTAGAGATTCCCTAGCATACAACAAAAGCATTTGTTCAACTATGTTCATAGCAGCACTATTTGTAATAGCCAGAACCTGGAAACAGCCGAGGTGCCCCTCAATAGAAGAATGGTTAAAAAAAGGTGTGGAACATATACACGTTAGAGTTTTACTCAGCGGTAAAAAATAATGACATCTTGAATTTTGCATGCAAATGGATGGACATAGAAAACGCTTTACTGAGTGAGGTAAGCCAGACCCAAAAAGAGGAACACGGTATGTATTCACTCATAAGTGGATTCTAACCATAATTTAAAGGTATTTGAGCCTATTTTTCGTGATCCTAGAGAAGCTAAATAAGAAGACGATCCTGATGAAGATTATTTAGCTATCCGCCAGGAGGTAGGAAATAGTCAAGAGTCCCTGGTAACCTTGGGTGCATGGGGGGGGGGTGGGAGGGTTGTTGGACGGGGAGAGGGTTAGAGAGAAGGGAGTAGGGGAGGAATGGAGAAAGCTCGGTTGACCGGGATGGGGGGAAGGGAGGAAGGATGAATAAGGGATCAGGGAAGAATATATTTCAACTAAGGGAGTCATCTTAGGGTTTATAGGAAACTTGATTATATATGGGATCCAAGGTCCAAGGAGAGATCCCCAGATTGTTCTCTGGACAGAGGAGAGGGTGCCTGAACCGGCCTTGGCCCACAACCATACTGATGAATATTTTGCATGTCACCATAGAACCCTCATCTGGCGATGGATGGAGATGGAGGCGGAGAACCACGTTGGAACACTGGATCTAGCTCCCTAGGTCCAAATGAGAGGCAGAAGGAAAGAGATCGTGAGCAATGAAGGCAAGGGCACAGGAAACCTTCATCCGACGTTGGATGGCGATACAGATGGAGACCCATATTGGAACACCGAACTGAGCACTCCACAGTCCAAATGAGGAACAGAATGATGAAGAAAATAAAAAAAAGTAATCAGGACTGCGAGGGATGCGAGCACCCACTGATACAAGGGGACTGATATAATGGGAGTTCACCAAGGCCTGTTGGACTGGGACTGAACGAGGACATGATCCAGCCAGATTCTCTGAATGTGGCTGGCCCGGAGCCTTTTTGAAAAGCCGTTGACAATGACGCTGGGACTTGCTTCCTCTGCATGTACTGGATTTTGGCGCTCCAGTCTGTTTGGACTCTCACCTTCCCTGGACCTGGAGGGAGTGGGGAGGACCTCGGGCTTCCCACAGGGCAGGAAACCCTGACTGCTCTGGGGGATGGAGAGGGAGGGGGAGAGGGAGTGGGGGGAGTGGGAGGGTGGGGGGAGGAGGGGCTGAAATGGAAACTTTTATAATTTAATAATAATAATAATAAAGAATGTATTGGAGCAGCAGATAGAGAAATGCAAGTCAGTAGTATGGCTGTCTTGTGCCTGAGGCTGACTGAGTTCTACCACTAACAAGGGATGTGGCTCTTGCACATACGAAGGTGTCTATCGGGTATGTTTCAAAGAACTTTAATACCTACTCTGTGTTAGCATAGGAAGGTTTGTGTATGAATTGTTGTTGAAATGTTAAATGGAGTTTACTTTGCGTGGAGGGGTTAATAGCACATCTGGGACTAAGTCAGTAAAACTTTCCAAAAAGTATATTTGGCCAGAGTTTGTTCATGTGATGATATTGGAAGCAGGTATCTAGACCTATTTTTTGCTAGTGTGTCCTTGAGGTATTTCAAATTTTTGTTACCTCTGCCCGGGTGCTTCATGGATCTTCTCCCATATCACTTGCCTCCTCTTTGTTCACACACACACACACACACACACACACACACACACACACACACACACACACGGTGGAGGGAAGAGATTGCTTGTCCAATGGCTTAACAGGCAAAGTTAACAGTCTGTGTAACAATAGACAGATTCCAGATTGCCTCTTCCATTTATATGACAATTTACAGGGCAAGGTAAGATGAGCATTTAGGTTCAATACCTCCTGTGGTCGTCTAGGGAGAGAAAACAGAGATACCTTATGTTGTGGAATTAATAAAACAGAAGGATAGGAAACAAAGCGAATGGGGGGTATGACCAAGAGCAAAACAGAGAATGCAGGGAAATGACTCGGTTTTGTCCTGTGCCCACACTAGCCATGAGAGTCAGCAGGAGCTCAGAGACACTCTGCTTAATGTGCTGACAATTAAGAAGATTGAAAGAACTGATTTATTAATTGGCTCAGAAACAATCACAGATCTGTGATGGGTCTAAGATTCAGAGTCCAGGATCTGTCCATGAGCACACCTCTTGCTTTGACCCATCTGCTTCTTGATAAATAATTGATGATGGTTTGAAAATGGCATTGTCCAGTCACGTTCTTCCTCTGAATCTCATCTTTAAAATGATGGTTCGGGGCAGGATGATCTATGAGGTCCTTGTAAGACTAAAATTCTAAAATCGCATTATTTTTATAACAGAGCTAGGACTAGCTACATGCCTTCTAAGTTCTCATTCTGGGTTCATTTTCTACACTACTTACAGCGACTCCTAGGGCTCCATGAATTCCCCAGGGCAGTGATGGATGAAGATGGCTGGGAGAGCAGGTGATGTTCATCTTCCTGTGTCTACACCTGACTGTGACTGATGGCAGCACACACGCTGCTCAAGATCAGATGATACAAAGGCAGGAATAGTGTGCCCTCTATTAGTTAGTGATAAGAGCGGTCCGATCTGCAATCTGTTCAGCCCTATCTAAGCACTAGACAAAGTGAGTCATCACTCTCACCAAATAGTTTTCTGAGCATGGTTAACATCCTGAAGAGAGAAACCAGATGCTGCCTCTCTGTTAGGTACCAAAATAAAAAAAAAATTAAAAACTAGATTTCAAAGCATAAACTAAATTTTAAGTATCATTGTCCTTTTAGATAGTTCTTGTCATTTGTTTCCCATTCAATCTTTCTGGGATATACCTAGTGAAATTATTCCTTGTTCCCGGTAGATGTCTTAATTCCCTAACTTTGTCTTTGGACGTTGGTCTTGGAGATTTAAAAACTTTTTTATGAGATTCCTGGGTTTCTAAATATATTAGAACTTGCTTTTTTTGTTAAAGATATATTTATTCTTATGAGCATGCTTGTATATATGTATGTATTTCTGTGCACCAGGAGAATTATTGGTGTCCATGTAGATCAGAAGAGGATTTTGGAATCCATGGAGCTGGAGTTACATACAATTGTGAGCCACCATGCTGTGCTGGGAATTGGACCCCTGGTCTTCTACAAGAGTCAACTGCCAAGCCATCTCCCCAACCTTATAGCTTTGCTTCAAAAATCCAGATTTGAAACCGTAAATAAGGGAGACCATGGTAATGAAGGATGAGGAACTTATCTATTAGCTATAATACGTATTTCTAACATTCTAAACTGACAGGAAATTTGAACATAAAATGCATAATTCTAATCAATTTTGTTTTAGTTGAGAATAGAGATTATAATCCATATACACATCATGAAATTATTAAGCCTAATTAATTCATATATGTACATCATCTTGCACACTTCTTTTCTTGAGTTAAGAACATTTAATATGTTCTTATTTGACAACTTTAAAATGTGTAAATGTTCAGTGTTATCAATCAGTCACCCTACTATTCAATGGATCATTAGAATAGATTCCATTTAATCAAAACTTTGTATCCTTTGACTAATATCTCCCTACCTCCTCTCCCTTGGCATCTTCAAGTTTACGAGAATCATTACTTAATTCTCTATTACAGTAAGTTTAGATTATGTGATATTTGTGTTTCAATGACTCACTTTTTCCACTTAGCACAATGCCCTACTGATTTAAACAGTGACAGAAAATTCAAGTCTATAAACTTATTTCTAAGTTTTTCTTCTGCTTCACTGGAGACATTGATATCCAGTACAGTTGCTTTCTTTATTTCCTGTGTGTTGTCTAATTATTATTGTTCAGACTGAGACCTTCTGACTCAATCAACTCAATTGCATCAGGTTAACTTCACCAAATTATCTCAGATAAATGCCATATAAAATTGTTGGGCGATATGGATTCTGTATTACAAAATAGTAGATAATGTTAACAAGTGTACGCTTAGCACCGAGTATAAATTTTTATGTAATCAACATGAAAATTAATATTTTAAATATTGTTGTACATCTTCTAAATGTTTTACATATATTAATCCATTTAGTGTATGATAGCTTTCTATATTAGTTACTTACAAATGAATGGGCTGGCAAAATGACACAGGGGAAAAAGGTATTTGCCACCCAGCCTTGGCATCCTTGTCTTGCATCTGTCTCACTCCTATCCATGATTTCCTCTTCTTCTGGCTTCCTTCCATTTGTGCCTCTCCTCTTTGCACAAATTAAAGTTTATTCAAATAGAGTATGATTGCATCATAAGTTGGTTATATATCTGTGAAGTCCCTGTGTTTAAGTAAGGTCACCTTTGTAGATACTAGGGGTTGAGGTTTAAACATGTACCTTTTGGAGCATATAATTTAACAACAGGTATTAGGTTAGGCTAGGACAAGTACACAGCAACACACACACACACACACACACACACACACACACACACACCAATTCAGACATTATCATTTCCAGGTGATATCATTGCCTACGTTTTTCTCACCCCCAGTTTCCCTATCTGTGAAATCACAATGATAAAAGTACCTACCCTGGTAGGTTACTATGAGAATTATTTGGAAATAACAAATAGTTGAGGAAGAAATATACTACCTCAGAGTAGTGATTTCAGAAGTGAAATAAAAGAAAACAAATAGAGAAACAGCCCAGATAGGAAACTACTGAAGAGAGTCCTTAAAAATTGCTCTGAAGATGTAGTATAGCTTTTCACATTGACGGCTTTTGGCAGGGTGACAGGAAAGAAGTCAGTTTTCTTTATGAGGCTAACCCCTGAGAGTTTAAACATAATCCAGTGAGTATATGTTCAACACAAATTGAACTTTGCATACATATATTGTACTTTTAAAAAAGCTCATAAAAATCTCTTTTGTTCATAAGAGGGATTATATGGTATTTCATTTTATGAGTATATCATAATGCATTAACCCTTCCTTATAAATGACTGTTTAAATTATTTCTATTTTTTCCTAGTTATAAGAGTGATAAGTGAATATCTCTATATTTCTTCATATCACTGGGGAAATACCCTAAATGTTTAATTATTTGATTATCTACATATTTCTTTTTTAATTCTAGTAACAATATATCATTAACCAGATTTTGAAGGTATATTTTATCTCGTTGAGTTGCTTGAATGTAAAGAGGAGAAAAGTGTTGCAAGATTTTTATGTTCCTTCCCAGAGACCTCAAACTAAATGTTTAAATTATACATATACATTTATGTATGCAATAACAATTAATGAAAAAAGAGGCCTTGAATTTGACAAATAACAAGATAAGGAATATGGGAGGGTTTGGAGGATTGAAAGGAAATGAAGAAAAGCTGTAAATATAATTTTATTTATTAAACAGTGCATAGTGGTACCTGCCTGTAGTCCCAGCAAATGAGGTAGAAGGCTTATAGCCAGGTTCAAGGTCAGTGTCATCAGCTACAAAGAAAATTCTAAGCCAGCTTGGAACTTGGCTGCTCAGCAAATCTTTCCTTCAATATAATATAATATAATATAATATAATATAATATAATATAATATATTGATTATCTATATATACAACTTAGTTGAATACTTAAAATTCTTGGGACTAGAAGCCTTCAGATTTTGCAAGTATTTTGCTTACCTGAATATTTGAATAGGCTCTTAATAGGTTAAAAAGAAAAACTCAAAAGATTTCAGGTTTTGATTCATTTTTAATTTTTGATATTGATATAGGAATGCTAAGCCTGATTTGTTTTTGAACACCTACACTGAGTCAGAGATTTTAATTACCTTAGCAATAGCTGTGTTTAAGTGCTGCCTGGATAACAACCACATATGAGAATGTGTTGGAGAAAATTGGATCATGATGGGCATACATTGGTCTTGTAATGGGAGTTCTGGTTATGTGTGTTTCATTTTCGAGCCCATGTGGTGTTTCTTACTCAAGAATGTTTCTATGGTAGACCTGATGGGGAACATAGAACTCTCAGAAAGATGAAATCCAAATGCTTGAGAAACATTTTTAAAGGGTTCAAGTTCAACATTTTTAACCATTATGGAACTGAAAATTAAAATTACTCTAAGATTTCAAACAGAAATGGTTACAATACCCCAAACAGAATAGCTATGATAAAATACCAAATGAGGATAAATATGGGTGAGGATTCAAGAAAAGGAGACTACATTTTCACTGCTAATGTCAGTCCAAACTGGAGCATGCACTTTGGGAATCACTGTGAAAGTTCCTCAAAATGCTATGTATGTCACATGATCCTATCACTCTTGATCATTCACTTAAGGGACACATCATATTATGATGTGAAATTCCCCTCTGTATGCTGTGAATATCATTGCTTAATAAAGGAAATGTTTTGGGTCTATAACAGAGCTATAGGGGAACAGAGCAAGGTGGGAAAAACTAAATGGAATGCTAGGAGCTTCCTCCCCACCCTCTCTGTAAAAGGAGCAGCAGGCCGCTTCCCGCAGCCCGGCTCCCAGCTGCCTGGCTAGCTAACTTATACCCCAAAATAACAACACACAAATTGTATTAATCTAAACACTACCTAACTCATTATATCTAGTCTCTTCTTGGCTAACTCTCACATCTTGTTTTAACCCATATCTAGTCATCTGTGTATCACCACGGGGTTGTGGCTTACTGGGTAAATTCTAACCTATGTCCGTCTAGAATTGGAGTTTCATGGCGTCTTCCTGACTCTGCTTTCTTCCTCCCAGAATTCTGTTCTGTCTACTCCACTCACCTAAGGGCTGGCCTATCAAAAGGCCAAGGCAGCTTCTTTATTTAACCAATGAGAGTAACACACAGACAGAAGACCCTCCTGCATCACCCCTCTGTTTATAAAATAATGGTTTTAGTAACATTAATGGTGGTTGGAATGAATGATCACCATAGGCTTATCTATTTGATATTTGGTTCCCAGTTAATGAACTGTTTAGGAAGAATTAGGATATGTGGCCTTGTTGGAAGAGATGTATTACTGTGGGTGGGTTTTAAAGTTTCAAATGTTCATGATGGAACCATTCTGCTTTCTCCTTGCAGGCAGAAAAGGATGCAAGTTTGCAGCTGCTGCCTTAGCACTTTGCCTTCTACCATACTCCATGTGATGATTACAATGGGATAAATAACCATCTGAAATTGTAGTCAAGCCCCCAATCAAATGTTTTCTTTTATAAGCTGCCTTATTAATAGCATCTCCTCACGCAATAAAACAGTAATTAAGACATAGTCCATGTTAAAAATGTTAATAAGAAATTGGGAAAACCAGAGTTATCTAAACTTTATATAGGTATGAAAGTATGAAATTGCTTGCCCTGATAATCAACAATAATCACCATTGCCATGTATCATGAAAAACAACCCAGTAAAAATAAAAGGAACATGTTCCCTACTATCATGTTTCCTTGATAATGTTCCAATTTCTTTGGGTTGAAAGTACATGCTACTTACTGATTAATGATACAAACATTTTACACAGAAATTAAACCTACAAATTTGCATTAATATCTTCACATATAATTAATCATTTACTCTTCACAAAACCAACTGGTAAGTCTTTGTTTTCCATTATATTGTGTTAATAATAAATAATACATTTTATATAATATATAGATATATAAATAGAATACAATTATATAGAATATATGATACATAATTGAGGAAGTTTACAGTTTATTTCTCAGTCTTCTAGTGGCTTAATCTTATCTCTTACCAAATAATTGAATTGTTGGTGAGTGTCATCCTTGTTTTGAGAAGTTTTTGATATTACAGCATATTTCTACTTGTATTTTCTATGTTCAATGATACAATTAATTTGAATTCATTAAGTATGTAGAATTTATATACTTAACATATTAATTATCAATATTTACTCATGATATAACCATTTCATCCAACAATTCAGAACTTTCTTAATAAATTTCTCTATAACATCATCTAATTTTTTTATTTTTTCCATTTTGTTGATGTATCTGTCTAAATCTGCGACAATGCTACATTATTTTAAATAGAGACTCTATATATTTTAATATTTTGGTAGAATTACCAACTCTCAATACGCCAATTATTATGTCTTTGATATTATTGCCTGTGCATTTTTCTTCTATATTGCAACAAAACTTTTATTCAAAGATCTAATTAAAAAGTATTGTATTTGTTTCTAAATTTTAGGGATCTTTTTCATTTTAAGGTACTAAGATATATCTAGATTTAAGACTTCTGTACTAGCAAGAAACCTACATTTCCTATATGGAGAAAAAGATGCACATAGATCTTGTTTTTCAAGACTAGTCAAATCTCTTCTGTTACAAGCACAGAATGAAGCATGGCATCTGTGTGTGGTTTCTATCCAAGTTGGAATCAAGAAAACCCTTCACAACTCAGTGGGCCTTTTCTACTTAGACACTTTTCACTCTCTGATAATCCATCTGCCTCCTGCTTTACCCTGCTAAGATTCTCTTGCAGAGGCAAGTCCTAACCTTGTTTACTGCAATATTATAAAAGCTCCCTCTTTCATCACACATTGAATCACTTTTTTTTATTCTCTATCCACATGACATTTTTTTATCATAGGTCAGTGTCATGGAATACCACTTTCTGCTTCTTCAAACACATATTTAAATCTTATAAATTAGTAAAATTAATTTAAACATCAATTTTAAATACTTCAAGGCATTTCAACCTTGTGTCCTATCATGAAGGATAGGGGAGATTTCATAGAATTTGTCTTCACAGGGTACAGATTTATCACAGAAAGTCTTAACAAAAACTACCATAATTATTTTTAAAGAAATAGAGGACGGACTTCAAAAAGCAAATGAACATATGTTGATAGTGCCTAACTGACAATAAAAATACAGAAATAAAAAAGTAAGTTCAATGGAAATTCTGAAGGAGAAATCTATAATAACTGGATTGAAAAAAAGGACTGCATGGACTCAACAATATATTTGATTTGGTATAAAAATATTATGAAGTTTTGTGGTGGATTAATAGTATGCAGTCTGAAACACAGAGCACAGAATAAATGCAGAAAAGCACAGATAGTCTGGGATAAAAATCTTTGTTAACATGTTGACACACATGAAGTGTTTTCATTTGATAAAAGTAAAATTAAAATACAGAAAAGTAATTTTCCTAAAATTGATAATGTTTAATGAATTTGAAGGAAGGAGAACTAAAAGAGATCCAGAACAGGTGTATCTCCTGGGAATGCTGACATATGAAGACAGCATTTTTTCATATAAGAAACAAGGAGAAAATGAGTTATTAAAATGATAATAATTCTGATGATGTCTTATCAAAAGCAATGGAGACCAAATGGAAGTAGGAGGAAATATTCAAATTGCTAAGGAAACAAAAAATACCATGTAGTTATTTTGTATTGATGAAAAAATTGTGTAATATTTTATC